>NC_041387.1:512057303-512065676 GCF_002162155.2 Triticum dicoccoides
CTCCGTAAGAAGGAAAAAGAGGGGGGGGGGGCGAATCCTACTAGGAGTGGAGTCCTAGTAGGACTCCCCCTCCCTTGGCGCGCCCCTGATGGCCGGCCTCCTCCTCCCTCCTTCATATACGGGGGCAGGGGGCACCCCAAAGGTACAACATTGTCTTAGCCGTGTCCGGTGCCCCGTCCACTGTTTACTCCTCCGATAGTATCACTGTAGTGCTTAGGCGAAGCCCTGCGCGGATCATATCATCAACGCCGTCATCATGTTGTCATGCTGACGAAACTCTCCCTCGACCCTTTGCTGGATCAAGAGTTCGAGGGACATTATCAAGCTGAACGTGTGCTGAACTCGGAGGTGCCGTACGTTCGGTACTTGGATCGGTTGGATCATGAAGACGTTCGACTACATCAGCCGCATTAACTAATGCTTCTGCTTTTGGTCTACGAGGGTACGTGGACACACTCTTCCCCTCTCGTTGCTATGCATCTCCTAGATAGATCTTGTGTGATCATAGGAATTTTTTTGAAATTGCATGCTACGTTCCCCAACAGTTTGAGCATGCAAATTTTGGTCGGAATTTCTCTGTTTACAGTGGTCATCCACATCATTGCATAATATGGGTACACAAAGGAGACTACAGCACACCCACACTTCTTAATCGTGCAAGTTCAGCAATTAAACATAGCTAGCTGACCTAAACATTACTCTAACAAAATAAAAATCGAGGCTCTTAATTAAACTAAACAAAGAGTACTACTATGGATGGTGCTTGTCGATCTCCGCCGCCTCCTTCATGTCCAGCTCGCGCCCAACGATCTCCTGGGAAAGGGGATCCATGGCATCCATCGCACCATACTCGGCAAGCATCTAGCCATCCGCGTCTGCCATGTCTTTGGAAAAGGCCGCCACAAGCTGAGTGTGGGCAGCCGTGATCTGGGCTTGGACGGGCTCCGTCGTGGCAAGGTATTCCGTGGAGGAACAGATGGCTACTCGAACGCTCTCGGCGATTGCCAACTCTTCGGCCGTGGGTTGGCGACTGTTGTCGGAGAAGCTTCGTTCGATTTGTGCGGTGACCGCCATGACCTGGGTGTGGGTGGCCTCGACATGGTCATGGGCAGCCTCCATCAGGGCTAAGGCCTCCATTGCGGAACGGAAAACTGCTATGTCGCTCTCGTCAGTTGCTATCACCAAGGCAGATGTTGCTGCCGCCACCTGAGAAGCAACAATGTCCGTTTGGGCTGCCTTGGCCGCCCGGTCGCAGATTGTGGCCACGCTCACGCAACTTGTAAGCACGCGCATGGCGGCTGCGGCCGCGCTCTCGCCGGAGTGGGCCGCCGAAGTTGCCCGCACGACGCGGATCCACGTCCCCATCTTTCACCAGCGATGATTGAAAAGTGAAATGATATTTGGGGAGCGATCTAGTGTGCTTGACACGCCGGCTGTGGACTGTAGCCAACACACCTTCTCGCGTAAGCCATAGGGTACTATACTCCGATGATGCTTCAAGATATTTTGTACCGCATCTCACACGGTTGGTGATAATAAAATGTGTCCGATTTACTTGATTTTTCATCTTGATTTGAATTACATAATGGGGTCACAGCGGCAAAGGAGGGTGTTTGAATTGCTAGAACTTTTATCTGCAATGAACATGCAACTATATGTGTGTTGTCAAAAAAATTGGAATTATTCAGGATTCGTTTGGATATTTTTATACATTAACTTGATTTTCTAGGCATTCTAGGTGCACAATTCAAAATTAAACTACATGCACATGCTCCGGTGCACCAAAATGGATTGTAAAATCATATATGTATCCATGGGTTGATGTTTATGTCTCATGCAAGAAATGGGGATCAATTTCAAACACCACGACACCGTGGCTCTCCGGAAAACGTTGAGGTACTTGCTTTTGTAATTCTAGTAAATCCAAAACTCTTCTTAAATTCATGAACCTTGGCATGCTATCATGGAATTGTATCAGCATGCTGGGGTAATTTTTTTTGTCCCATTTGGGGCATGTTATAGTATTATCTTATCACAAACCAGAGCTTCTCACAACAAATCTCGTGGTTATGCCAGGGAACGTTTCACCTTTCTGGACGAAACAATATCCGTTGCCTCTTCTTGATTTCATTTTTTTCTAGTGTCAACATAGAACAACAGTAGTGTTGTGTCAATTTCTGGGATTTTTTGGGGTTCGCTTGGACATTTTTATACATTAACTGAGTTTTCTATGCATTTATGTGCATAATTCAAATTTGAACCACATGCACATTCTCAAGTGCATATAAATGGGTTCAAAATTCAAATGTGTGTCCTTGGTTGCATGCTTAAGTCCCATGCAAGAAATGTGAATGAATGTCAAGCACCTTGCCACCGCCTCTCGGCCGGTAACATTGAGATACATGGTTTTTAAATTCTAGTAAATAAAAAATGCGCCTGGAATTTATGAAACTTGACATGCTATCATGGAACAACATCAACATGCCGTGGTAAAAATATTGTCCCATTTGGGCCAAGTTGGGGTATAAGCTTCTCACAAACGAGAGCTTCTCACAACAAGCCTCATGGTTACGGTAGGGAACGTTTCACCTTTCTGGACGAAACGATATCCGTTGTCTCTTCTTGATTTCAATTTTTTTTCTAGTGTCAACATAGAAGAATAAGAGTGTTGTGTTAAATTTTGAAACTTTTCGGGGTTCGTTTGGACATTTTTATACATTAACTGAGTTTTCTATGCAATTTACGTGCATAATTCAAATTTGAACTACATGCACATGGTCCAGTGCATATAAATTGGTTGAAAAATCAAATCAGTGTCCTTGGTTGCATGCTTAGGTTCCATCCAAGAAATGGGAATGAATATCAAACACCTTGCCACCGTTATTTGTCCGCAAACATTGAGATACATGGTTTTCAAATTCTAGTAAATCCAAAACTCGTCTAAAATTCATGAAACTTGGTATGCTATCATGAAACGGCATCAACATGTTGTGGTAGAAAATTTATCCCATTTGGGGCGGGTTTGGGTATAAGCTTCTCACATACCAGAGCTTCCAATAACAAACCTCATGGTTCCGGTAGGGAATGTGCCTCCTTGGTGGATGCAACGATATTCCTTGCCTCTTCCTGTTTTCAATTTTTTTCCGACTGACAAGATAGAGCAACAGAAGTGTCGTGTTAAAAATTTGCAATTTCGGGGTTCGTTTGGACCTTTTTATACATTAACTGAGTTTTCGAGGCATTTTATGTGCATAATTCAAATTTGAACTACATGCACATGCTCCAGTGCAGAAAACTGGGTTGACATATCAAATGTGTGTCCTTGGGTGCATGCTTAGGTCCCATGCAAGAAATGGAAATGAATTTCAAACACCAGGGCGCTGTTGATTGCCGGCAAAATGTTGAGATACTTTGTTTTTAAATTCTAGTAAATCCAAAACTCGTCTGAAATTCATGAAACTTGGCATGCTATCATGGAATGGCACCTGGCATGTTGTGGTATTTTTCGTGTCCATTTTGAGAGAAGGCGCACTCGAATAACAGCGAAAAAAGGCATTTCGAAACAAATAGTTGTCACTTTAACATCTCTAACATTTTGTATAATTTAAATCGTGTGTGTTCTGTTAACCATTTACGTGACGTCACACGTCACTCTTTTAATGGCTAGGAGGTGCCATGCGGACAACTGCTTGACTGAACGGGAGGCGTGCGAGCGCAGGCTGACCAAGAGGCATGCAAGCTATCCTCCAATGCGCAGGCTCATCGGGAAGCGCACGAGTTATACACCGAGCAGGCTCACTAGGAAGTGAGCCCTTTGACATCCATGGCCACCCGCCTTGCTCACATCCTCTAATATTAATGGTTCCCGAGCCGCAGTTTAATATGGGCGGCCTTATTGTTGGCCTCCCATTCCCCTCACACAGACCTACACCAGCCCATGGCGAAGAAGGATCATCTTCCACTAGTCTTCCAGTTTGGTGAAGTCGACTCTGAGCCAGAGGAGATCGAAAATAAGAAGGAATGGGGCCTCATGGACATGGCCCTGAATGAGCTGGCCGTGGTGGTTGCTGCCCCCGCTCCCACCCCAACTCCCATCCCCGCGCCCGCGCTAGCGACCATACCCGTAGCATTGACGGGGTGGTCATCGAGCACTATCGCAGAGCTAGAAGCTGCGGGCGTCAGCAAGGTCTCCATGGACCTGCGCGAGCTCGTGTACATGCCAACGCCATCGCCCGTGCCCGTGCCCGTGCGCGCCCCTGCACCCATCGCGACATTGGTCCCCATGCATTTTCCTACACCCGCCGTGCATGTGCTTGTGCGTGCTTCCCCCTCAGCGGCATGGGACGCCGCCGTCGACCGCTACCTCGCAGCGCCGCGAGTTACCGTCCTCCCACTCCCCGCCCGTCGATCGCGCGACGACATGATGTTTGATTTCCAAGTGAAGAACATTCTTTGCTGCCTTGAAGACTTCAACAATGGCGTCCCGAAGGACGACAACGACAACGCCGGCGCGCCATGCCGCCTCCGCCACCGCCGGAATTAGTTTTTTGGGTTTAACATTGTACCTCGTTCATATGAATATAAATTTGCAGTATGACTGGATGAAAGATATGGTTTGAATGAACTTGCGTTTTTCTCTCTGAATGTACAGACTTATCAAACGATTTTATTTTAAAAAAGGTCAATGGTTTTTAAATATAAAACACTCATTGCAAACATTTTAGTTAGAACACCCGTATGCAAACCGATAGCTTCCCCAGGAAGCCAAGGGAAAATGTGCCGAGCAGGATTTGTGCAGCTCTTGATCGCAAACATTTTAGATAGAACACCCGTATATAAACCGATAGCTTCCCCAATAAGCAAAGGGAAAATGTGCCGAGCAAGATTTGTGCAGCTCTTCGTCGCAAATATTTTAGATAGAACACCCTTATGCAAAAGTGAGAGATGTGGTCTTCCCCAGTAAGACCAGGGACAATTCACCGCGCAGGATTTGTGCATCTCTTTAACGGAAACGGTTTAGATTGAATATGGTGTGCAAAGCGAGACTTCGGCGCTAAGCCAAGAGAAAATCTGGCATGCAAGATTTGTACATCCCAAATGGTTTTTCGGATGACCCGTGTGCAACCACATACATACAATTTGGTAAGATTTGCATATGTCATATTGGGTACATTGCCATTTGTCAAACTGGAAAGATTGACATTTGTTGATCTAGTAACATTGCCCTTTGTAAACCTTGTAACACTGCCATTTGTCAAAATATGCAGCTAAAAATCACTACCAGTATCTAATTTTTGCAACTAAAATTCAATAATTAAGCATAGATTTCATTCATAAATTAAACAGTCATTCTTTATACAAATAGTTCAACTCGACAGCTGAACCAACCAATCTTTTTCCCTATTGTTTCCAACCACGTACTGAAATAGCTAGTTCAACTATATATACTAGCTAATTTTAAGTACGTTGTACAGTTCAACCACATCTATAGTCAGATGAACTGAACAAAATAGCCCCTAAATACTACTACTACTACATAGGAGCTTTGTACTACTTTCGACAGCCTCTCCTCTACCGAGCGTGCTATATGGTGCCAATTGACGAAAGGAGCGTGCTCGACAGAGGAGAGGCTACTGGAAGTAGTACAAAGCCGCTCCATAGTAGTATTTAGGGGCTATTTTGTTCAGTTCATCTGACTATAGATGTGGTTCAACTGTACTACATACTTAAAATTAGCTAGTATATATAGTTGAACTAGTTATTTCAATACGTGGTTAGCAACAATTGGGGAAAAATTTGGTCGGTTCAGCTATCGAGATGAACTGTTTGTATAAAGAACGACTGCTTAATCTATGAATCAAATCTATGCTTGCTGAATTTCAGTTGCAAAATTAGATAGTGCTAGTGATTTTTAGCTGCAAATTTTGACAAATGGCAGGGTTACAAGGTTGACAGAGGGCAATGTTACTAGATCGACAAATGTCAATCTTTCCAGTTTGACAAATGGCAATATACCTAGTATGACACATGAAAATGTTACCAAATTGTTTGTACGTGGTTGCACACGGGTCAACCAAAAAACCATTTGGATTGAAGGGATGTACAAATCCTACATGCCAGATTTTCTCTTGGCTTAGTGGCGAAGTATCGCTTTGCATACCGTCTTCAATCTGAATTGTTTGCGTTGAAGAGATGCACAAATCGTGCGCGCCAAATTTTCCCTTGGCTTACTGGGGAAGACCATAGTTCTCACTTCGCATATGGGTATTCTATCTAAAATATTTGCGATGAAGAGCTGCACAAATCCTGCTCGACAAATTTTTCCTTGGCTTACAGGGGAAGCTGTCGGTTTGCTGTAGCGACCAGACCTCAAACAGTCTAGTCTCTGTGCATCAGTGTCATCTCTGGATCGGTAATGCTGACACGCACAATACTTGAGGATTTATAACAGAGTTTCAATCACACACTTATTACATTGAAATGTCTCAAAAGAGAACTTATTACAATAATATGGCTTGAGGCCATCTAAAATAAGATAACAACGGAAGGCTTGGAAGATAAAGTGAGTCCATCAACTCCAATGGCATAGCTGAGTGAACGACAACGACCTATCACACCTTACTCGTCGTCTGAAAAGTCTGCAACATAATATGTTGCAGCCTGAAATGGGTCAGCACATGGAATATGATGGCAATGTAACACAAAAGAACAATGAACAGAATAAATGCTATCACTACATGCATATATGGCTGGTGGAAAACTCTATGGTTAATGTTTTGCATAAAGCCAATTTTCTCCTACAACAAAGGAATATATTTTATTTAACTGTCATGGTGGTTGTTAAACATTGAGGAAGTTCCTCCAACTCAATCCCAATTAAACAATATCATTTAACCCAACAAATTAATTTAGAGTGATGAGATCAACATGATAGAACCAGATACTCAAGATGTCCATAACCGAGGACACGGCTAACCATGATTAGTTTGTACACTCTGCAGAGGTTTGTGCACTTTTCCCCACAAGACTCGATCTCCTCTGTTAAATTTCTCGCACTTCATGATGTTTGAGAAATGGATCACCGAGACACAGTCTTTCAGAAACATTAACTCTTTACTATGGATGGACAGTTACACCTATTTTCCCCTACATCTGCTAGCCCACCACTAAAAGAGGTCATGCAACCTACTCAAGTATGTTAGAGCCCATAATAGCTTGTGGCTGCACACAGATGTTTCTAGCATGAATAATCTTATGAGCCCTTTGAGCCTGGGTGGCGAACCGTAGGATGATCACACGGGTACTCCGGGATATGCTAGGACAACACTGGATTCTCCAGGTGCCTGCAACCAATCTACCCAGATGTGTATTTAAGTAGCCACCTTAAGTTAACCATTAATTAACAACTCTCACATCTGTCATGGATACACTCAACCAATCCACGTCTACGAGCATAGCATAATAGTATAAGCACAATGTAAAAGTAACTCCCAAGGGTTTTGTAATAAAAGGGCAATATGTTCTACCTCATCATCTACTTCCCAAAACCCACAAGTTATTCAGATCCTAACCATGCAATGTTTGAGGATTGGAACTAATGCATAAAAACTGGCTAATAAAGGGATATGATCAAAGTATTACTTGCCTTGCTGACGATCTGCAAAACCTAGAGACTCGTAGTAGCACGCTTCGCACTCCGGGAATTCTATCGCAAACAAACAATAGCATACATAAGCACTCCAGCAAGATGCACGGGTAAAACTCAAATAAAAAGATCCAAACAGAAAATCAACTGAAGAGCTTCGGTTTGCAAAAAGAATCAACTCAAACGGAGCAATGAAACTCAACCTACGATCAAAACAAGATTGTTTACTAATCTGGACTAAAGTCAAATTTTATAGTACCAAAATCATGTTCAAGTTGGTTAAACAAAAAGAGGGCTTCGAGATGAAGATTTAGGCGCCGGTTTCATCTAATTTGGATAAACGAGTAAAAAGTTATACTAGATCGAGGATTAGGGCAGAAATCGCGATCGAAAATAATCGCAGAAAAACCCTGAAAAAAATAAAACGGAATAAACAGACTAACGAACGAACGTTTGTTGTCTGAGCCTAACCGGCGAACAACGTTTGTTAAAATGAACGAACGGACGAACGTCCGCTAAATAACTAAACCGATGAAAAACCGAACCGATCTAAAAAAACAGATCTAGGGTTTTAAAAAACCCGACGGTTTTACCTAAAACCGAAAAAACCGGCGGTGAGATCCGCGAAGTCCGGCGCGGCTCCGATGGCTTTTCAGTGAGGCGGGGCGGCGAGGCTCTGCTGGCGGTGGCGGGCTGCATCGGCAGTGGCTGCGGCGGTGGTTGGCTGC
>NC_041387.1:512066376-512073322 GCF_002162155.2 Triticum dicoccoides
AGGTGGCGGCAGGGCGGGGCATTATATAGGGGATCGAGGGGGGGGGGTTCCGACTTGGGGGAGGGGGCAAGGCCATGGCGGCGGCGGAATCCTGGACTCCGGCGGGAGTCTGGCTCAGGCACGAACGTGCAAGGGCGGCGGCGCTGTCGGGCCGGCTGGGTCGCAGGCCCAGTTCGGTCCGCAAGACTTTAAAAATAAAATTAAATTCCGCCAAAACATAAAAATCCTAATAAAATATAAAAAATATATCTAAAAATACCAAAAACAATTTTCACCGTCTAAATAAAAAATTTAGAACAAAGTGAACATTTTTCTGGCCTAAAAATGCAATTTTGTAAAATGCATATTTTTCTAATTCAAATAAAATAGCAATAAAAAATCCAAATAGATTTCTTATTTGATTTTATTATTTTTCCTCCAATATTTCTTTTATTTTGGAGAAGTCATTTTATCTCCTCTCTTTTATTTTTATTTTGGAAATATTTTGGAGAGATAAATAGTTAAAATCAAAATGATCCTCTTTTCGATATTTGAGAAAATTCAAATATGAAAATAATGAAATCCCCAACTCTCTCCGTGGGTCCTTGAGTTGGTTAGAATTTCTAGGATCAACCAAAATGCAATTAAAATATGATATGCATATGATGACCTATGTATAACATTCCAAATTGAAAATTTGGGATGTTACAAACCTACCCCCCTTAAGATGAATCTCGCCCTTCAGATTCGGGTTGGCTAGAAAATAGGTGTGGGTGGTCCTTCCGTAGGTCTTCCTCTCGTTCCCAGGTGGCTTCATCCTCGGTATGGAGGCTCCACTGAACTTTGCAAAACTTGATAACCTTGCTGCGTGTGACTCGACTGGCAAACTCGAGAATCTTCACAGGTTTCTCCTTGTAGGTCAAATCACTATCTAGCTGAATCGCTTCCAGTGGCACTGTATCTCTCAGAGGAATATCGGCCATCTCTGCGTGGCACTCATTTAACTGGGAAACGTGAAATACATCGTGAACTCCTGACAATCCTTCTAGCAGTTCCAGCTTGTAAGCAACTTCTCCCATACGTTCCAAAACTTTGTATGGTCCCACAAAACGTGGTGCTAAATTTCCCTTAACTCCAAAACGCTTAACTCCTCGAAGCGGTGACACACGAAGGTACACTCTGTCTCCGACTTCATAAACTATCTCCTTGCGTTTAGAATCCACATAACTCTTCTGCCTGGACTGGGCTACCTTGAGTCTATCCCGAATCAGCTTAACCTTCTCTTCAGACTCCTTAATTAAATCTGGTCCAAACAACTCACGGTCTCCAACTTCATCCCACAATAATGGTGTCCTGCACCTCCTTCCGTACAAAGCTTCGAAAGGGGCCATATTCAAACTGGCTTGATAACTATTGTTATAAGAGAACTCTGCATATGGCAAGTTGTCGTCCCAACTAGATCCCTAATTTAGCGCACAAGCTCTCAACATGTCCTCCAGAATCTGATTGACTCTCCCGGTCTGTCCATCTGTCTGTGGATGAAAGGTTGTACTGAACTCTAGCCTAATACCCAAAGTCTCATGCAACAGATTCCAGAATTTTGAGGTAAACTGGGTTCCTCTATCTGATACAATGGTCCTCGGAATTCCATGCAGACATACGATCCTGGTCATGTATATCTTTGCCAACTTAGCACTTGTATAAGTGGTCTTCACTTGGATGAAATGAGCTACTTTCGTCAAACGATCGACTACTACCCATATAGAGTCATAGCCTGAACGAGTCCTGGGCAATCCAATGATAAAATCCATGCCAAGCTTATCCCACTTCCATTCGGGTATCGGCAATGACTGTAGCAATCCAGCTAGCTTCTGATGCTCTGCCTTAACTCTCTGACATACATCACATACTGCTACATACTCGGCAATATCCTTATTCATTCCCGTCCACCAAAAACTTCCCTTCAAATCCAGATACATCTTAGTGTTTCCTGGGTGAATCGAATACGGCAAATCATGGGCCTCCTGCAGAATCAACTTCCTGATCTCGGGGTCATTAGGCACGTATACGCGATCCTCAAACCATAAAGTATCATGCTCATCCTCACGAAATCCTTTAGCCTTTCCTTTACTCATCCTTTCCTTTATCTCAGCAATCTCCTCGTCCGTCTTCTGGGCTTCTCTGATCTTACCCATCAAAGTGGATTGAATTTCCAATGCTTCTACATAACCTCTCGGAACTATTTCCAAACATAGCTCGCGAAGATCCTCTGCTAACTCCTTGGGTAATCCTCCGGTCATGAGCGTATTAACGTAACTCTTGTGGCTCAACGCATCGGCTACTACATTAGCCTTTCCGAGATGATAGTACAATTTCATATCATAATCCTTAATGAGCTCCAACCATCTCCTTTGACAAAGATTCAACTCCTTCTGCGTGAAGATATATTTCAAACTCTTGTGATCCGTGTATACCTCACAGTGGTTTCCGATGAGAAAATGTCTCCATGTCTTTAACTCATGCACTACGGCTGCTAACTCCAAATCATGTGTAGCATAATTCAGCTCATGGGATTTAAGCTGTCATGAGGCATATGAAACAACTCTTCCTTCCTGCATAAGCACTGCTCCAAGTCCTCGACGTGAAGCGTCACAATACACTTGGTAATCCTTTTGTTGATCTGGAGGAATCAACACTAGGGCTGTAACCAAACATTTCTTCAACTCCTGAAAACTGGCTTCACACTCCTCAGTCCATTTAAACTTGGTATCCTTCTTCAACAACTCCGTCATGGGCTTTGCAATCCTGGAGAAATTCTCTATGAACCTCCGATAATATCCTGCGAGTCCAAGAAAACTCCTGATCTCTCCAATTGATGTGGGTGCCACCCATTTAGTCACAAAAACAACCTTGGTGAGGTCTACTGCTATTCCTTCTCCGGATATAACATGTCCAAGAAATCCAACTTCATTTAGCCAAAACTCACACCTGCTGAACTTGGCATATAACTGGTGTTCTCTGACTTCTCAAGAACCAAACGCAAATGTTCCTTATGCTCCTCTTCATTCTTCGAGTAGACCAATATGTCATTAATGAACACCATGACGAACTTATCCACAAACTACATAGAACCCTTGTTCATCATGTTCATGAAATAGGCAGGCACGTTAGTCAGACCAAATGACATAATGATATACTCGTATAGCCCATACCTGGTGGTAAAAGCTGTCTTAGGTATATCTTGCTCTCGAATCTTCAGCTGGTGGTATCCTGATCGCAGATCGATCTTGGAAAATACTTTAGCTCCTTGCAACTGGTCAAACAAATCATTGATCATCGGCAGTGGGTACTTGTTCTTGATCGTGACTTTATTCAATGCACGATAATCAACAACCATCCTTAATGAGCCATCCTTCTTCTCCACTAGAAGTACCGGGGTTCCCCAAGGTAACGAACTTGGTTGAATGTAACCTTTATCCAGTAACTCCTTAATATGCTTATTAATTTCTCCAAATCCTTTGCGGGCATCCGATATGGTCTCTTTGATATTGGCCCAACTTGATGTCTCTATCCGGTGGCATGCCTGGCAACTCCTCTAGAAATACGTCGGGGTAATTCTTCACCACTGGTACTTCCTCCTATACAACTCCTGATAAGGAATTCGCTTGAGTCCTCTTCGGCACATGCCGGGATACATACTTGATCCTTCTTCCTTCTAGGGTGGTGAGCATAATTGACTTACTGGCGCAGTCGATGTTTCCCCCATACATCTATAACCAATCCATACCCAAAATCACATCCAACCCTTATGACTCCAGAATTATCAGATCTGAGGGGAAAACATGCCTACCTATGGTCAATGGCATCTGAAAACAACCTTGGCTTGCCATATGCTCTGCTCCTGGCGAGCTTACTAACATAGGTGTCCTAAGAACTTTGGTGGGCAACTTATACTTATCCACAAATTCCCTTGATATGTATGAATGCGATGCACCAGTATCAAAAAGAATGATTGTAGTAAATGACTTAACCAAAAACTTACCTATAACTGCATCTGGCTGCTCTTCAACCTCCTCCACGCTAACGTGGTTCACTTGTCCCCTGTTGAAAGGGTTGGGCTTCTTCCCAGAGCTTCCATTGCCATTGCCATTATTTGCTTCAGAACACTCGGTGGTGTAGTGTCCATTCTTCCCGTACTTTAAATAAGTAATGTGACTTAGATCCTTCTTGGCGGGCGTTGCTGGGTTGGAACGGTTCTGGCTGCTAGTTCCTCCATTCCATTCCCATTCTTGGGGCCACTATGGTTATGCGAACTTCCTCCATTGGCATTATGGCCTCCATGGTTATGGTGAATGTGTCCTCCTGAGTTCGGGGTAAAATGGGGTCTTTGCTGAGCTCTTGAATTGTACTTCCCTTGTCCATACTTCCTCTTGCGGCTCTCTATCTGCTGCTGCTTCCCTTAAATCATAAGAGCTCTATCTACCAACTCCAGATAGTTGTTGAATGTTGCCACCATCAACTGCATACTCATCTCATCATTCAGTCCTTCCAGAAACTTCTCCTGCTTAGCAGCATCAGTTGCTACGTCATTGGGGGCATAATGTGCTAACTTACTAAACTCATCCACATACTGGCCCACTGTGCGTCCTCCTTGGCGCAAGTTGTGAAACTCGCGTGTCACGCCCAATATGCGGTTCTATCCTTGGTGGGACCTTCGAGTCTCTTTAGGATAGTATCACATATTCCTTTTAAGTGTGATGTAAGAATGGTTCCCATCAGTCAGATGCCTTTCCAAGATCGTTTTCAAATTCTTTTCATTGTTGGCTCAACCTCTTCGTTTTTCATTCTCCCGGAGTATCTCAGTAATTTTGGTGGTGTTTTCCATCGTCATTTGAAGACCGAAGAAGAGTTTCTCCTCTAAATCTTTTCCGTTCTCTCGAAGTTTCGCGGTTCTAGCTTCATGTTATCCTCTCGAATTATTCCATTTGTCAGATATTGTTTTCTTACCTATCCGGAGTATATCGGAGTTGATTTCTGTTTCTTTTCAACGGGGGCCATCATTCCAGAAGAATTCTTCGTCCTCACATTTCAGCTACCGTTATCCAATTATCCCGGTGCTTCGTTCAAGTGTTCTTTAATCAGCTCATGATCTCTTTGTTCTTTTGCACCTAAATCCCCTCAAGCTTATTTGGTCTTCTAATTCTTCCTGGTGATTCACTCTCTTTCATCAGTCATTTTCAAATTCTTACGGTGGTTCGTTCAAGATTATTTTTCCTTGATTATCATTTTAATTCATTCGCTCTTTCCAATCCTACCGGTGGTTCATGAAGACCTTCTCAAGTTTGCGATATGTCACTTCTCAATCCTTTTCAAGAAGAATAAGTAGTATGCAAAATCCATTGCTTGTTGTCAATTTAATTTGATGAGGGATAAGCATACAATAAATCTTATTCTTATTTCATCCAAGTGAGTAATCCCTTCCTTAGAGTTTGTTCTTGATGAATAAATTCTAGTTCCAAGTGTTTTCATCTTTTCTTTTCCGGAGTTCAAATTTACTCGGCCATGTCGTCGGAACCTCCATCTTAATCATCACAGTGCTCATCTTATTCTTTCATCCTTCATTCTATCTCATCATCCTTTTCGTTACCGGAGTTTTTCATGGTGGTTCTTCATGACTTAATTCATTATTCAACAGTTCATCAAGATTCTTGTTGGAGGAGTTCAAGTATCTTTTCTTCTCGCGTCTTGAAGTGTAATTAATTCTCCTGAAGTGGACTTTTGCATTTCTTCGTTCTTCTCAGCTATCCAATCATTTCCGTTTGTGTCTGGTTATCACCTTATGATCTTGAGATATTACCTATAAGTCCACAACAAGCTTATTCTTTCGTTGTTGATTTTCTCAACAATTTCGTTCAATCCTTTCTTCTAAGGATGCTTTCTATTTCAGTCATGGTAAAAGTTGTCATCTTCTTCCCCGTTCTTCTCATTCTAATCTTTCAAGTATTCCGGAGGCATTGTGTTGTTCCTCTCGTCAAGTATCATTCCATCTTCTCAAGTCCATGTTCATTTCTTTCCTTGTTCAACCGGAGTGCTGCCTAAATCCTTTCAGTCTTATTCGTTTCTTATCCCGTTCTAACCGGAGTGGTTTCATAGTCTATCTGATTTCATGAGCTTTTGATTCTCGTCATTCTCATCGTTCCTCTCTTCTTCTCGAGTGCTCTTGATTCTTTGCTTCTTCTCTTGAGTTCTTGTTTCACTCATCCCTTTTCCCTTCCATCTCGGTCCTAAGATCTCGGGACGAGATCTATTGTTCGTGGAGGAGTGTTGTAACGCCCCGGATTCGATGCGCCAGGTGTCTGCCAGTTTTTCGCCGTTGTTGCCATGTCATTTGCTTGCGTGTTGCATTTTATTATGTCATCATGTGCATCTCATTTTGCATACGTGTTCATCTCATGCATCCGAGCATTTTCCCCGTTGTCTATTTTGCAATCCGGCACTCCTATGTCCTTCGGCGTCCCCCTTTTGCTTTTTTTCATGTGCGGGTGTTAAACTTTCTCGGAATGGACCATGATTTGCCAAGCGGCGTTGGTATAGCACCGGTAGACCTCCTGTCAAGTTTCGTGCCATTTGGAGGTCGTCTGATACTCCAACGGTTAACTGTGTAACCATAAAAGCCCCTTCTCTTTGCAGCCCAGCACCCCTTCACCACAGCCCACTAGCCCATCCAAACCCCCTCCATGCTCTCGGTCGTTCGATCACGATCATGTGGGCGAAAACCGTGCCTCATTTGGAGCCTCCTAGCTCCCTCTATCTATAAATACGTCCTCCCCGTCCAAATTCCGGGTCCAAACCCTAAATTTTCCCTCCACCGCCGCCGGACGTGTCCGCAACGGCCGGACACGTCCGCCCCGCTCCCCCCGTCCAACCGTGCGCCGCCACGTGGCACCAGGCCCCTGCGCGCGCCACC
>NC_041387.1:512073992-512106702 GCF_002162155.2 Triticum dicoccoides
CGCGTGCCCCGAGCTCCCCTGCCGGCGACCACCCGCCGCCGCCTCACCGGCGCCAGCAACCGCCGCGCCATGCCGCCGCCTCGCCCCGTACCACCTCCGTCGGCCTCGGCCTCTGCGCCAACGCCGCTGCCGTCTTGCCTCGTCGCCAGCAACCGCCATCCTCGCGCCGGATCCGGCGAGATCCGGCCGGAGGAGGTCGCCCCGGGCCCTTCCTCGTCATCTCCGGCGAACTACTCCGGCGAGCATCTCCAGCCCCGCCTTGAAATCCGTGCGAACCCTAGATCCAGATCTGGGAGGTGATTTCCCCACTAAGTCCCTGTTTCTGTAACATTTTATGCCCCTGTTCATCGCATCACAACTCTGCATCTGTAGCTTCGTTTCGTGCATATAATATATCAAAATGTTCGATGAGAGATGCTCTACATTTCATTCCATTGTGCCATGTTTGTTTGGATCCATCTTGATGCCCTAATCTCTATTGCAAGAGTGCTATATAATGTTGTCTGCTGTCTGTTAACAGAACATGCTCATTTGTCATTTTTGCCATGTTTAATGTGTGCCTCCTATGAGCATGAGCTCTACATGTGTTTTGTGCGACATCATGCCATATTTACTGTGGTGCCATCCATCTATTTTTGTGAGTCTTGTACTGAGTGCATCGAGCTCGTGAAGTAGGGTACTTGCTGTTGCTGTTTTGCTAGGCTGAATCTGCTATATCATGATGCTATGTAAACTTGCTGCTACAAGTCATTATATGCATAATCTGGAGATGTTCGCTAAGGATGATTTGTTATACATGGCATGCTCTATCCATGCATGCCCCTGGTTGCATTTATAGCCTGCTGTAGCTTGTTGTTATCTTGCCCTCAAAACTGCTAAATAATGTTGCTGTCAGCCTGTTAACATTAAGTTCAGTTTTTCCATGTGCTTTGCTAGTGATCCATGCCCCCTATGAACTTGCTATTACCATTTTTAGCTTCATAAATATGCCTTATTACTGTTGGTTGCCTTGTCATGCCATGTATTGCTCTGTGGTGAGTTGTACAAGCTCACCAACATGCCTACCTTTTGTTGTTCCTGCCATGTATGAATCTGTCATATCACTTGCTATGTTTACATGGGTTCTGTCATATTTTCTGCGCCCTTTTGGCTCATGGTCAGTAAGGGACTTTTGTTATATGCAATTAGTAGATTCATGCCATGCCTTTGTTTGCCATGTTAAGTTCCTGTAGCATGTTGTTTGATAGCTCTAAACATTGCAACCTGATGTTATTTCTGTCAAGTCTGTAAACTGTTATTATTTGCAATCTTGCCATGTCCTCTTAAGCATGTTCTAGTAGTTTCTGGAGATAGCTCAGTGTTCATGTTTTGTCATGCTTTACCTGTACTTCATGTCCATGCCTTTTGTTCTTATGTTGAGATGTTGTAGCATTTTGTTTTGAAGCTTGCTAGATGCCTAGTTGCTGGTTTGGACAGCTTGCCCTTTAAACTTGTATGGAGTGTATGTGTTGAACCGTTGCTCCGTTTTGAGTGTGCTCTATATGAAACTTGCTTGATTTTGCATGAAGTTTCATATTATCATGTTGCATCCATGTTTTGAGAGTGTTTGCTTGATGTTTGTATGCATTTTGCATCAATGCCATGTTTAACTTGTTTTGCTCATATCTTCTAGGCCGTAGCTCCGAACTAAATGAACTTTATATGTAACTTGACTAGAATCTCGTGTAGATCATCTTGGTGCATCTTAACTTGCTGTTTAACAACTTGAACATAATGTTTATTCAGATCTGGACCAACTTTGAAACTTGCATATGAGGACTTACCGGAATTGTTATATGTTGTTCCCAGCCTCATTTAAACTTGCCTTGATGTGTTGCTCTTGTTTGCATCATCTCTTGCCATGAGTAGCTTCATGTAGTATTGTATTGCATCATACTTGGTTGAGCATCATGTCATGTATATGTGTGGTGTGTTTACCATGTTGTGTGCTTCTTCTTGATAGTTCCTATTTCGTTGCGATCGTGAGGATTCGTTTGTCTACGCTTGGTTTGTCTTCATCCGTTCGTCTTCTTCATGGACTCGTCCTTCTTCCTAGCGGGATTTCAGGCAAGATACCACTACCCTGGATCTCACTACTATCATTGCTATGCTAGTTGCTTCGTTCTATCGCTTTGCTGCGCTACCTATCACTTGTTCTTCAAGCCTTCCCAAATTGCCATGTCAGCCTGTAACCTTTTTCACCCTTCCTAGCAAACCATTGCTTGGCTATGTTACCGCTTTGCTCAGCCCCTCTTATAGCGTTGTTAGTTGCAGGTGAAGTTGAAGATTTTTCCATGGTGGACATGATTTTGTTGGGATATCATAATATCTCTTATTTAATTAATGCATCTATATACTTGGTAAAGGGTGGAAGACTCGGCCTTATGCCTGGTGTTTTGTTCCACTCTTGCCGCCCTAGTTTCCGTCATACCGGTGTTATGTTCCTGGATTTTGCGTTCCTTACACAGTTGGGTGATTTATGGGACCCCCTTGACAGTTCTCTTTGAATAAAACTCCTCCAGCAAGGCCCAACCTTGGTTTTACCATTTGCCTCACCTAGCCCTTTTTCCCTTGGGTTTCCAAAGCCCGAGGGTCATCTTTATTTTACCCCCCGGGCCAATGCTCCTCCGAGTGTTGGTCCAAACTAGAGCACTGTGCGGGACCATTCCTTGGCAACTTGGATTACGTCGGTACCTGTACGCTTAGCTTATCCGGTGTGCCCTGAGAACGAGATATGTGCAGCTCCTATCGGGATTTGTCGGCACAACGGGTGGTCTTGCTGGTCTTGTTTTACCATTGTCGAAATGTCTTGTAAACCGGGATTCCGAGACTGATCGGGTCTTCCTGGGAGAAGGTATATCCTTCGTTGATCGTGAGAGCTTATCATGGGCTAAGTTGGGACACCCCTGCAGGGTATAAACTTTCGAAAGCCGTGCCTGCGGTTATGGGCAGATGTGAATTTGTTAATGTTCGGTTCTAGATAACTTGACACCAGATCCGAATTAAAACACATCAACCGCGTGTGTAGCCGTGATGGTCTCTTTTCGGCGGAGTCCGGGAAGTGAACACGGTTTTGGGTTATGTTTGACGTAAGTAGGAGCTCAGGATCACCTCTTGATCATTGCTAGCTTCACAACCGTTCCGCTTGCTTCTCTTCTCGCTCTTATTTGCGTATGTTAGCCACCATATCATGCTTAGTCGCTGCTGCAACCTCACCAAGCTTTGCTAGTCTTGATACCCATGGTAATGGGATTGCTGAGTCCTCGTGGCTCACAGATTACTACAACAATAGTTGCAGGTACAGGTTACGCGATGATCATGACGCGAGAGCGATGTTTGCCTATTTTGGAGTTCTTCTTCTGCTTCTTCTTCGATCAGGGATAGGTTCCAGGTCGGCAGCCTGGGCTAGCAGGGTGGATGTCGTTTGAGCTTCTGTTTGTGTTTCATCCGCGGTCGGATGTTGCTCTTATATATTGGTGTATTCGTGTGGCATTGTATGCCTCTTGTATGTATCCCCATCTATTATGTAATGTTGATGTAATGATATCCACCTTGCAAAAGCATTTCAATATGCGGGTCTATCCTTGGTGGGACCTTCGAGTTCCTTTTGGATAGGGTCGCATATTGGGCGTGACATCACGCTTCTTCATGTTCATAGCTCCTGCTGAAACATGGGCAGTGCGGAAAGCCTGCTGAAACTGATCCCATGTAACAATGTCAATGGGGTAAGTGGCTGTGAAATTCTCCCACCATGATGCTGCGGGTCCATCAAGCTGCGGCAAAGCGCACTCTCTCCGCATCTGTGCATCATGTAGTGGTCAGCACCCTTCCAATCTTTCGGAGACAATCATCTGCAACAATCAGCTCAGTGCTACTAGAGAACACCGGCAGATTCAGCCTTAGGAAACGGGTTAAGTGATCAATAGGTGGTGGTGGTGGTAGGTTGTTGTTGTTGTTGTTGCCTTGGTTCTGATTCTGAACTAGTAGCTGCATCAAGGTATTCTGCTGCTTGATCAACTGAGTGAGCTCCGGTGGGAAAACAAATCCATTGTCACGTCTCGGAGGCATCTGATGGGTTTAGAAAAGGTGAGAAAACAGAATAGAATGAGGTCTAAAGGGAAAACACTACCCATATGCTCATGAGACAAACACAATCATATCACACCAATCAATTCAAACAAGGGCATACAATCGGTCTAACTATCGTTACAAAAGTGCTCGGACTATTCTATATACATGGGGGAATACTACTACTGATATGGTGGTCGACTAGAAGTTTTGATCGGTGGAAGACTCCATGATATCTGCTCCAGCTTCATCAACATAGTCATCATCACTATCGCCGGGGTCAGAATCGGTGTCGTCGATGATGATGTAGTCCTCCGAGCGAATGTCCTTGGAATGGTCGTCATCTTCTCCTGGCGCAGGGTCTCCCATGAATACTCCTGGCTTCCTTGTCAGGTCGTCATTCTTCTCCACTAGTATCGTCATTTCCTCCTCATATCTGTCGCATGTAGACTTGAGTTCCTCCTCTAGCTCCGTAATCCTGGTCATTGCCTTCTTCAGATCTATCATGCTTGCGCACATCTGGTTCTCCTGGCGACGAATGTGCTGGTTTAACTCCCGGATGAAAGCTTCAATGGACATGTCCCTCCTGGTGCTGATCATCTCCCATTGCTCATCTCGGCGCCCACATATCTGGTAGATAGTGTCCTTGAGATCCTTGTGATAAACTTCTCCAATGCGTCCCATGGCGATGTGGGCTGCTATGCTCTTTCCTAGACTCCAGGTTGGTGCATCAAAGGAAAACTCTATGGGCTCAGTAACTGGCATGAATGTCCTTCCAGGAACTTGAACTCGAATCATCCAATGCTCCTCTTCTGGTAAAGTGGCGATGTAGGTCCCGGTGAAACTTGGTATTCCGATGTTTAGGTACCTAGTGACTTCCTTCAAGTGTCGCCCAAAAGGTGTGTCTTCATCCGATTGTGTAAACTTGTTCCTTGAGTCCGCCATCCTATAGTGTGGCAAAGGGAGAGGATTCAGAAATGAGTAGAGAAGAGTGACCTATGGTTCAACTTAGTGGTCGTGTCCTACAGTCAGCGTGTGCTCTGATACCATCTTGTAGCGACCAGACCTCAAATAGTCTAGTATCTGTGCATCAATGTCATCCCTGGACCGGTAATGCTGACACACACAGTACTTGAGGATTTATAACAGAGTTCCAATCACACACTTATTACATCAAAATGTCTCAAAAGAGAACTTATTACAATAATATGGCTTAAGGCCATCTAAAATAAGATAACAACGAAAGGCTTGGAAGATAAAGTGAGTCCATCAACTGCAACGACATAGCTGAGTGAACGACAACGACCTATCGCACCTTACTCGTCGTCTGAAAAGTCTGCAACATGATATGTTGCAGCCCGAAATGGGTCAACACATAGAATATGCTGGCAATGTAACACAAAAGAACAATGAACAAAATAAATGCTATCATTGCATGCATATATGGCTCGTGGAAAGCTCTATGGTTAATGTTTTGCATAAAGCCAAATTTTCCATACAACAAAGGAATATATTTTATTTAACTATCATGGTGGTTGTTAAATATTGAGAAGATTCCTCCAACTCAATCCCAATTAAACAATATCATTTAACCCAACAAATTAGTTTAGAGTGATGAGATCAACATGATAATCCAAGAACCAGATACTCAAGATGTCCATAGCCGGGGACACGGCTAACCATGATTAGTTTGTACACTCTGCAGAGGTTTGCGCAGTTTTCCCCACAAGACTCGATCTCCTCCGTTAGATTTCTCGCACGTCATGATGTTTGAGAAATGGATGACCGAGACACAGTCTTTCAGTAACATTAACTCTTTACTATGGATGGACAGTTACACCTACTTTCCCCTACATCTGCTAGCCCACCACTGAAAGAGGTCATGCAACCTACTCAACTATGCTAGAGCCCATAATAGCTTGTGGCTACACATGGAATTTTCTAGCATGAATAATCTTATGATCCCTTTGAGCCTGGGTGGCGAACCGTAGGATGATCACATGGGTACTCCGGGATATCCTAGGACAACACTTGATTCTCCAGGTGCCCGCAACCAATCCACCCAGATGTGTATTTAAGTAGCCACCTTAAGTTAACCATTAATTAACAACTCTCACATCTGTCATGGATACACTCAACCAATCCACGTCTACGAGCATAGCATAGTAGTATAAGCATAACGTAAAAGTAACTCTCAAGGGTTTGGTAATAAAAGGGAAATAGGTTCTACCTCATCATCTACTTCCCAAAACCCACATGTTATTCAGATCCTAACCATACAATGTTTGAGGATTGGAACTAATGAATAAAAACTGAGTAATAAAGGGATATGATCAAAGTGTTACTTGCCTTGCTGAGGATCTACAAAATCTAGAGACTCGTAGTAGCACGCTTCGCACTCCGGGAATTCTATCGCAAACAAACAATAGCATACATAAGCACTCCAGCAAGATGCATGGGTAAAACTCAAATAAGAAGATCCAAACAGAAAGATCAACTAAAGAGCTTCGGTTTGCAAAAAGAATCAACTCAAACGGAGCAACGAAACTCAACCTACGACCGAAAGAAGATCATTTACAAATCTGGACTAAAGTCAAATTTTACACTATCAAAATCATGTTCAAGTTGGTTAAACAGAAAGAGGGCTTCGAGACAAAGATTTAGGCACTGGTTTCATCTAATTTGGATAAGCGAGTAAAAAGTTATACTAGATCGAAGATCAGGGCAGAAATCGCGATCGAAAATAATCGCAGAAAAACCCTGGGAAAAATAAAACGGAACGAACAGACTAACGAACGAACGTTTGCTGTCTGAGCCTAACCGGTGAACAACGTTCGTTAAAATGAACGAATGGACAAACGTCCGCTAAATTACCAAACTGACGAAAAACCGAACCAATCTAAAAAAAGAAATCTAGGGTTTAAAAAAACCGGCGGCTTTACCTAAAACCGAAAAAACCCAGCGGCGAGATCCGCGAAGTCTGACGCGGCTCCGGCGGCTTTTCGGTGGTGGCGATTGGCTGCGGCGGCGGTCGGGACGGGGTGGGGAGGTGGCGGCGGGGTGGGGCATTATATAGGGGTTCCGAGGGTCCGACTTGGGGGAGGGGGTAAGGTCATGGCGGCGGAGGCGGCATCCTGCACTCCGACGGGAGTGTGGCTCAGGCACGAGCGCGCGAGGGCGGCGGCGTTGTTGGGGGCCGGCTGGGCCGCTGGCCCAGTTCGGTCCGCGAGTCTTTTTTTGAAATAAATTCCGCCAAAACAGAAAATCCTAATAAAATATAAAAAATTCTAAAAATGCCAAAAACAATTTCCGCCGTCTAAATAAAATATTTAGAACAAAGTGAACATTTTTCTGGCCAAAAACACAATTTTGTAAAATGCATATTTTTCTAATTCAAATAAAGTAGCAATAAAAAATCCAAATAGATTTCTTATCTGATTTTATCATTTTTCCTCCAATATTTCTTTTATTTTGGAAAAGTCAATTTATTTCCTCTCTTTTATTTTATTTTGGAAATATTTTGGAGAAAAAAATAATTAAAATCAAAGTGATCCTCTTTTCGATATTTGAGAAAATTCAAATATGAAAATAATTAAATCCCCAACTCTCTCCGTGGGTCCTTGAGTTGCTTAGAATTTCTAGGATCTACCGAAATGCAACTAAAATATGATATGCATATGATGACCTATGTATAATAGTTCAAATTGAAAATTTGGGATGTTACATTTGCATACGGGTGTTCTATCTAAAACGTTTGTGATCAAGAGCTGCACAAATCCTGCTCGGCACATTTTCCCTTGGCTTCCTCGGAAGCTATCGGTTTGCATATGGGTGTTGTATCTAAAATGTTTGTGATAAGTGTTTTATTTTAAAAACCATTGACATTTAAAAAAAATCGTTAGACAAGTCTGTACATTCAGAGAGAAAAATGCAAGGTCATTCAAACCATATCTTTCATGCAGTCACACTGTGAATTTATATTCATATGATCAAGATATAGTATTAAACGCAGAGAAGTAATTCCAGCGGAGGCGGTGTGCTGCGCTGGTGTTGTCGTCCTCTGGAACGCCATTGTTGAAGTCTTCAAGGCAGCACAGAATGTTCTTCACTTGGAAATCAACCATCTTGTCGCCTCGCGATTGACAGGCGAGGCGTGGGAGGACGGCAACTTGCGGTGCTGTGAGGTAGCGGTCGATGGCGGCATCCCATGACGCTGAGGGGGGGGGGGTGTGCATGCACAGGCACAAGCACGGCTAGTGCAGGCAAACGCACGGGGACCGGCACCGCAATGGGTGCAGGGGCGCGCAAGGGCACAACACGGGTGCTGGTGTGGCATGTACACGAGCTCGCGCGGGTCTACGGGGACCTCACTGGCAGCTCTGCGACAGTGCTCGGCAACTAGCCCGTCAATGCTACGGGGATGGTCACTAGTGCGGGGATGGGAGCTGGGATGGATGCGAGGGTAGCAACCACCGAGACCAGCTCGTTCAGGGCCATGTCCATGAGGCCCCATTCCTCCTTATTTTCTATCATGTCCGGCTCGGAGTCGACTTCACCAAAGTGGAAGACTAGTGGCATATGATCCTTCTACACCATGGCATTGGTGGAGGTCTGCGGGAGGGGAATGGCACGCGAACAGTAAGGCCACCCGTATTAAATAGCGGCTCGGGCACCATTAATGGAGAGGATGCAAGCAAGGCGGGTGTCCATGGAAGTCAAAGGCTTGATTCCCAATGAGCCTGCGCAGCGTAAAACTCGCAGGCTTCCCTATGAGCCTGCGCATTGGAGGACAGCTTGCACGCCTCCCGGTCAACCTGCACAGCGGACTGCGCTCGCATGCCTCCCGTCTACTCAAGAAGCTGTCCGCACGGCACCTTCTAGCCATTAAAAGTGTGATGCGTGGCGTCACGTGAATGGTTAACAGAATGCACACGATTTAAATTATACAAATGTTTGCATGTTAAAGTGGGAGCTATTTGTTTCAAAATGCCTTTGTTGGCTGTTATTCGAGTGTGCCTTCTCTCAAATTGGACACGAAATATACCAAAGCATGTCGGGTGCCATTCCATGATAGCATGCCAAGTTTCATGAATTGCAGGCGAGCTTTGGATTTACTAGAATTTAAAAACAAAGTATCTCAATGTTTTGTGGGTAAGCAACAGTGCCCTAGTGTTTGAAATTCATTCCCATTTGGGACCTAAGCATGCACCCAAGGAGACACATTTTATTTGTCAACCCATTTTTCTGCACTGGAGCATGTGCATGTAGTTCAAATTTGAATTATGCACATAAAATGCCTAGAAAACTCAGTTAATGTATAAAAATGTCCAAACGAACCCCAAAATTCCAAATTTAACATGAAACTCCCCTTGCTCTATGTTTGCACTAGGAAAAAAATTGAAAACAAGAAGAGGCAACGAATATCCTTTCATCCATGAAGGAGGCACATTCCCTACCTGTCGTGGAATTGTCACGTCAGATGTCCTCATGAAAGGACATAGTTGTGGAGCCATCGCAACTAGGAAGCTTGAAGGGGTTAAATCGGGACAAAGGACACGAGAGGGTTTATACTAGTTCGGCCCCTTACGGTGAAGGTAAGGCCTACGTCTAGTTGGGTTGGTATTGATGTTTCGATGACCAGGGAGTGAGACACGCTATGCCTGGTTCTCAATGAGTTGTTTCTTGCCCTAAGCCGCCAGCGGGTCGTCCCCTTATATACACGGGTGGACGCCCTGCGGCTTACAGAGTCCCGGCCGGCTTATAAACAATGTCCGGCTCGGTGACTAGTTAAGTCTACCTTATGATACAAGTAATATTAGTACAACGGTTTACTACAACGGGCCTTAAGTCGCCAGCGGGCCTTAAGCCCTTCTTGAACCACTATCTTCATGCTTGGCCTTGGGCTTCTCTCTGATGAATCTCTTTGCGTAACCCAGCCCCTCCTGGGCGGCTTACACAAATAGTTATATTCCCAACATTAGGCCCCAGATTGATTTGAACCTGTTCATGTCAATCTAAAAATATTTTTAAAGAATAAATCTTCAATCTTCTGGCTATTCAGAGGGTTTTCTTTAACCCGCCATGACGTCATCTTCTGGATCCGTCTTAACCCGGTGTGACGTCATCCTTTCTTTAATTTATTTTCTATTCCATCGAATCTTTCAACGGATCTCTGTCTTTACTGACCATCCCGAGAATCGAGGTGCCAGAGCCGCTGGATAATAAATGTTATCTCTTTGTTTTTCGCGCCCTCTCAGTCAATCTTCTCTTATAAATAGGGCGACCTAGGTCTTTCCCCCAGTCGTCTTCTTCCTCTCCTCTCTGCCTCTCGAGCTCCGCCGCTGTTGCCATCGACTCCCTCGTCTTCATCGACTCAGGCCGCTGCATCGACCTGACCTTGACTAGAGATCGACGACAAACCTCCGCAGCTCCTCCTCATCTGTGAGTTATTCTTCCTTGCTCCTCAGATCCGCATTAGGACCTTCGAGTTCTTCGGTGTTCTTCGTTGCTCATTAGGAACCCCTCATAGATTTTCTCACTACCATCATTTTGATCTTAAAAACGGCAGAAACCTGATGCGGTAGCTGTTTCGCACCCACTTTGTTTGCAAGTAGATCCCTTTCTGTCGCACAGAAGCCTTGTTCGAGCCCTTGAACTTCATTTGTGCCAGTTCTAGGTCTAGAAAATTTTCTTTTTTAGAACAACTGTTTGATCCAAAATGATAACGGCAACTTGTAAAACCTGTTTGTTTCACCCAAAAGTAAAAAACTGCCTCTGTCGAATATGTTTAACTGCTCTTTGACACCTGTAGTGGCTTAATATTTATTGCACAATCACCCTTATGTCATTAGGCCCCTTTCTTTAAGCCGCCACTTTGAATAATTTTAAATATTTCTCCCGGGTTAAAGTTGAACCGGAGCCTTCTTACTGTGTCGTAGGCCATTGTCGTCATGGCTCCTAAGGCAGCCAAAGCCTCTGTGACTTGCAATTGGGTTCCATCCACAGTGACAAAAAGCAAACTTGCCGAGTTTGTGAAGTCCGGCCATCTGCCAAAGAGGGAGGTCATGTCTTATCGTGTCCCTAACCCGTCTGAGGAAATACCTCAACCCAAAGAAGGGGAGGTAGTAGTTTTCACGGATCACATGAACCGGGGATTTGCCCCTCCCGGCTCAAAATTCTTCAGGGAAGTTCTGAATTTCTTTGACCTTAGACCTCAAGACATTGGACCCAATTCCGTGTCAAACCTGTGCAATTTTCAAGTCTTCTGCGAGGTGTACCTGGGAGAGGAGCCAAGTCTGCTATTGTTCAGGGAACTTTTCTACATGAACCGGCAAAATGAACGTGCCAACGGGCCGAGTCTTGAGCTTGGCGGTATCTCAATCCTGCGACAGAGAGATTGCCTTTTTCCTTATGCTGAGCTGCCGAGTCACCCAAAATCTTGGAACCAGACGTGGTTCTACTGTCAAGATACATCACCGGCTGATGAGAAGCCTCTGCCCGGCTTTCGCGCCCTGCGCCTCGAATCTAATCATCCGTTGGCAGATAAGTTATCCGCTGTTGAGCGCCTGCCCCTCAACCCCACCATGAGGAAGATCAAATCTCTTCTAGGGAATGGATTAAACGGCATCGATCTGGTTCGAGTCTGGGTCACCTGGCGGATACTACCATTAAGCCGCCGCTCCGGCTTAATGTGCACCTACACAGGCGAAAAGGATGACCCAATGCGTCAAAGTCCTGATGATTTACCAGATGATGTTATAGATGCTACAGTCCAATCTCTGTTGAAGGAGGGTACTGTGACCAGTAATGCCTTCGGCTTACTGCCCTTCTGCAAGAAGAACCCGGCCCCTGCGGTAAGTTATCAATCTTCAAAAATACTCTTTAACATGTTATGCCTTCTTGTATTTATGATTCTTTATCTTTTTCCACAGGGAGATGACAATTTCTGGAAGGTCAAGTATGACCATGAGGCCGCCAAGCAAGCCAGGGCAGCCAAGAAAACTGAAAGAAAAAATGCCAAGACGGGAACCTCAAAGAAGAAGAAACCTAGTGCTTCCGACTTGCTCAAATTGGATGATACTTCTTCGGATGATGAAGAGGTAATTCTTTAATTTTCTTAACTCCCCTGTTGCTATTTTGCTGACATTCTATCCTTTCAGGAGGATACGGGGAACATTCAAGCAGTTGAAGAAGAGGTAACTATAATCTCTTCCGACTCAGAGCCTTTGCCAACACAAAAACTCCGAAGGGTGACCCGGAAAGTAAGATTTTCATATCCTCTAGCTTACCAAGATCCTCAATTTCTTTTGAAGCAACAACAACTTGAGAACCGGAGGCAAACTCGGGCCACTCAAGACGCCAAACTCTCCTCCGGCTTACCTGATATAATCAGGAAGCGTCGAACCGAGGTTATCTCCGATTTATATTCTGCTTTTCCTTTGGCGGGTCTAATTCGCCAACCTCTCAATTCATCTGACTCCAATTATCAGGATGCTTCTCCGTCTTCCGATGAGTCGATGCAATCAAACATGCCGGTTTTTAAAACAACTCCCGGGTAATGCAACCTTTCTTACTTTAAGTCTTTCCATACTTATACGTTAGTACTCATCCTTCCACTTTGAT
Source organism: Triticum dicoccoides (assembly GCF_002162155.2). NCBI lineage: Eukaryota > Viridiplantae > Streptophyta > Magnoliopsida > Poales > Poaceae > Triticum > Triticum dicoccoides. The sequence goes on from NC_041387.1 coordinate 512,086,722, forward strand.
TGACAGCCTGCAAGTGAAACCTAGCAAGAGGGCAAAGAAGAATAAGCCGTCCCAAGACCCGGTGGTCCCTGAACCGGCAATTGACTCATCCGTTCCTGACGGCTCCACTCATCAGCCACCGCCTGAACCGGCTCTTGATATTCCGGTGTCAACCTCTGACCCGCCTGCAGAAGACGTTGTCCACAATTCTGACAACCCAGAAATTCCTAGCCCGGTCAAGACGACTGATCCGGAAGTTGAGTTTCTGAAAAGCCAATATGTTGCGCCGGGCCAGCCTACTGTACTTGCTCAATGCACTGCCAAGGAGGAGTTTGCTCAACATCGGAAAGCCAAACATGACATCACTGATTATACTCACTTAAGCATTGGTGATATAGTCTCGGGCTATCTGAACCAAGTGCACAATAGCCGTGACCTGGAAATTGATATGGTGAAGCAAATACAGCATAAATCTGAGGTATAACTTTAGCTTTTCCTAAACCTTACTTACTGTACCAGCCCCCAAGTCTATTGCTTATGAATTAATATGCTGTAGACTTAAAAATCTACTTACTGGTAGTATGTCCGGTTTAAAGTAAATACATTTAACCCGGTGATATCATGAAACTTTGAACTGACACATTAGTCCCCAAGTGTCAAGTATCTTTACTTGTAAAATGCTTGAGACTTTAGTATATATGGCTTGGCAAATAAGTTAAAAAATTCTTTAAGCATACATTAGCCCCCAAGTGCCAAATAACTTTACTTGTAAAGTGTTTGGGACTTGACTGTTACCTTATCATGGTCCTTACCATAACTTCGTGCCAATACAGGCTACCATAAGTCAATTTGAATCGAAGATTGCTGACCTGAAGAGCCAGCTGAAGCTTCAAGAGCTTGAAACTCAAAAAGCAAACTCCAAGTTTGAATTCAGCATCTCTGAACAAGAAAAATTGAAGAAAAATTTTGAGTCAGAGAAACAAGCTTGGGTTGATGAGAGGGCTTCATTAGTGACTCGGGCCGAAACGGCAGAAGCATCTCTTGCAGAGGCAACAACCGAACTGTCCGACTTAAAGTGGCAGATATCCCAAATGGTCTCAACCATCTTCGGTAAGTCCCTGCAAAAAACCTTAAACATTGTAATCTTTCAAGGATTTATTGTGATGATTATCTCTGGCTTATTGTTATGCTTGTGACCATACAGGCCCCAGGAGTACCAACCTCAAGCAAAACATGCTGATCAAGCTCAAGGCGGTTTACACCCTTGTGGAGCAGCTGTACACCGGGTCACAACGTGCCTTGGCCATTGTAGCTTTATCAACTCCACATCCACGCCTTCTGCAAGACGTATTGAAGAGCCTCGCTTTTCTTCTTCAGCGGATCCAAGATCTAAGGCGGGCGTCCACAAGAGCCGGAGCCGTAGCCGCATTGAGTCGGGCTAAAGCATGGCTCCCAGAACTAGACCCGGCCGACCTTGCCCTTGGATACCCAAGTCTGAAGGAGGATGGTACTGCCTTTGACGACCATGACTTCAACGCCTGTGTCAAAGCCATACGTCCCGTGGCGACCCTTATTGGAAATGACACAGATCTTAGCAAGTATGCACCGGCTTATGACAGTGAAAACCGGAGAATCCCAAATGCTCCATATGATCAAATCAGCCTGATCCCTCCAACGCGTAAGCATACCTTTGCCCCTGAAGTGGACCCGACCGGTTTAATAGATGATGAGGCTGAATTTGAAGCCTTAAGCGGCATTGACTGGGCCTCGTCCACCTTCCAGGACAAAGCAACCGACGGAGAGGCGGAGAAGGATAACTCGGAGCCATCAAGCCCGCCAAAGGGGTGAGCTACCAGGCGTCTTACCTTTTGCCCAAACGATGCTTCACTTAGTCAGACTCGGGGAGTCTTGTAAAAACTTCTCAATGTTTGCCATGCCTTCGTGCATGTTTATGGCGCTTAACAATTTCGTAAGCCGCCATTAGCCTATATTTCCCAGCTTATGTTGATCGTTTGCCCCCTTGAAGTTTAATTTTCCTACCTTACTCTGCACATAAAGCAAACAAAACTTTCTTGGGTGGTTTACTGCTCCAGGGGTCTATAAAGTATTGATAACCCGAACATAGTACAAAAAACATCATGTACAGACCGATTTATGATTACTTATACTCACAATAGCATACCTGCGAATCCTTTGGTAACCTTCCCGGTTCATATGTACCTGGCACTTGTAGGACTTGGGGTAGTCAATACTGAACCGGAAGGGCCAAGACTCATCTCCTCAAGAAGGTTCAAATATAGTTAAAGCAGTGTTCACAGGCTCCTGATTCGAATACGATCAGAGAACCGTTCCAAATGGGTTAAGCTAAGATTCGGATACGATCATATAACCCCCAGTGGCTTTGGCGATGCCGATCAAGTGGGTATCGACAGCTATGTTCTCTTTGGTTCGAATACGACCTATGTTTGAACAGGAAGCCCCCAAGTGACCATAAAAGTTGTTTAATGACGCTGATTCGAATACGATCCACGTTAGACCCAAAGGGGTTAAGCTGTGATTCAAATATGATCAAGAAGCCCCCAAGTAGGTTTGGCAGTATGCCGATCAAATGGGTATCGATAGCTATGTTCTCTTTGGTTCGAATACGACCTATGTTTGAACAGGAAGCCCCCAAGTGACCACAACTAGATTCAGATATGACCATAAGCCGGACCAAAGGGAAAGCCGAATTCAGGTATGATCCGGTCCCTGTTGGTAGTTTCCATCACCTGACAAAGAAGACATAAAAACATTCTTTGAGGGAAAAAAGGACAGAGGTCCTGCTTTATTACTTTATATAATATATACATCGTCAAAAATATATACATCTAAAGAGCCGGTGGCTCAAGTATAATAAGGCCGAAGATGGGCAATATTCCACGGCCGTCGGGTCTCCTCCTTCGACTTATGTGAGTCTTTGTGCTCTCGAACATCAATGAGGTAATATGACCCGTTGTTTAGATTCTTGCTGACCACAAAGGGTCCTTCCCAGGGAGGCAATAGCTTGTGCATGTCAGATTGATCTTGGATGAGTCGGAGTACCAAGTCGCCTTTCTGAAAGGTTCTGCTCCTAACCCGATGGCTGTGATAGCGGCGCAGGTCTTGCTGGTGAATCGCCGAGCGGGCGATGGACAAATATCGCTCTTCATCCAACAAGTCAAGTGCATCCTGACGAGCCTTTTCGTTATCTGCCTCAACGTAAGCCGCCACGCGGGGTGAGTCATGTCAGATGTCACTTGGCAAAACTGCTTCTGCTCCATAAACCATGAAAAAAGGTGTATAACCCGTGGATCTGTTAGGCGTAGTGTTGATGCTCCATAGCATAGAGGGTAACTCCTCCACCCAACAACCCGGAGTCCATTTTAAGGGGACAAAGAGCCGGGGCTTGATACCCTTCAGGATCTCCTGATTAGCTCTTTCTGCTTGACCATTGGATTGAGGATGAGCAATAGACGAAACATCAAGCCGGATATGTTCTCTTTGACAGAACTCTTCCATGGCACCTTTAGAGAGATTAGTGCCATTGTCAGTTATGATGCTATGTGGGAAGCCAAAACGAAAAATCACCTTTTTCATTAACTGAACCGCTGTGGCTGCGTCACACTTACTGACCGGCTCTGCCTCAACCCACTTGGTAAACTTGTCCACTGCCACCAGCAGATGTGTCTTTTTATCCTTAGACCTTTTGAAAGGTCCAACCATGTCAAGCCCCCAGACCGTAAACGTACAAGTGATTGGGATCATCCTCAATTCTTGAGCTTGCACATGAGCTCGTTGTGAGAACTTTTGACAACCATCACATTGCTGACCAAATCCTCCGCATCAGCATGAGCCGTCAGCCAATAGAAACCATGACGGAAAGCTTTGGCTATGAGAGATTTTGACCCGGCATGATGGCCACAATCCCCTTCATGGATCTCATGGAGTATTTCTTGGCCTTCTATAGGTGACACACAATGTTGAAACGCCCTAGTGACACTTATATGGTGTAACTCGCCATTAACAATCGTCATGGACTTGGAACGCCTGATAATTTGTCTTGCTAAGGTCTCATCCTCAGGTAATTCACCCCGGGTCATGTAAGCCAAATAAGGCACTGTCCAATCCGGGATGACATGAGCCGCCACTAGTTATGCCTCCGGGTCTGGCACCGCTAGTTCTTCCTCGGTAGGCACCTTAACAGAAGGGTTCTGCAAAACATCAAGAAAGGTGTTAGGTGGCACCGGCTTACGTTGAGATCCGAGCCGGCTTAAAGCATCAGCCGCCTCATTCTTCCTTCGATCAATGTGCTCCACTTGATAACCCTTGAAATGTCCAGCCGCAACATCTACTTCACGTCGATAAGCCGCCATGAGAGGATCCTTAGAATCCCACTTGCCTGACACCTGCTGAGCGACGAGATCTGAGTCGCCCAGGCACCTTACTCGGCTTAAACTCATTTCCTTGGCCATCCGAAGACCATGAAGTAAGGCCTCATACTCAGCTACATTGTTAGTACATGGGAACATAAGCCGGAGTACATAATGAAATTTGTCACCTCGAGGGGAAGTTAAGACCACTCCAGCCCCCGAGCCTTCTAGCTGCCTAGACCCTTCAAAGTGGATAGTCCAATATGTGTTATCTGGCTTCTCCTTAGGTGCCTGCAACTCTGTCCAATCATTGATAAAGTCCACCAAGGCCTGAGACTTAATAGCAGTCCGAGGCATGTACTTCAAACCATGAGGCCCAAGCTCAATAGCCCACTTGGTGACTCGTCCTGTAGCCTCCCTATTCTGGATGATGTCTCCCAAAGGGGCAGAACTTACCACAGTTATAGGATGACTTTGAAAGTACTGCTTCAACTTTCGGTTGGCCATAAACACTCCATAAACGAGTTTCTGCCAATGTGGATACCTTTGCTTAGACTCAATGAGTACCTCACTGACATAATAAACCAGCCGCTGAACCGGATACTCCTTGCCAGCCTCCTTACGCTCCACCACAATGGCAACACTAACGGCCCGTGAATTGGCAGCCACATATAACAACAAAGGCTCTTTATCAATTGGAGCCACGAGAACCAGCAGTTCAGACAATTGTCTTTTCAAGTCCTCAAAAGTAGCATCAGCAACCTCACTCCAGACAAAAGTGTCTACCTTCTTCATCATTTGATACAGCGGTAGGGCCTTGTCACCTAACCGACTTATGAACCGGCTTAAAGCAGCGACGCGACCCGCCAATCGCTGAACATCATTGATGCACACCGGTTTAGCCAGAGAGGTAATTGCCTGAATCTTCTCTGGGTTAGCTTCAATGCCTCTGTTTGATACCAGAAAACCCAAAAGCTTGCCTGCAGGTACACCAAATACACACTTGGCCGGGTTAGGCATCATCTTGTAAACCCGGAGATTATCAAAGGTCTCTTTCAAATCCGATATCAAGGTTTCCTTTTCTCTGGACTTCACCACAATGTCATCCACATAAGCATGAACATTACACCCAATTTGATCATGCAAACAGTTCTGCACACACCGCTGATAAGTTGCCTGGGCACTTTTGAGTCCAAATGGCATAGATACATAGCAGAAGGCTCCAAACGGAGTGATGAAAGTCGTCTTCTCCTGGTCCTTAACTGCCATTTTGATCTGATGATAACCTTAGTAAGCATCCAAAAAACCGAAACGTTCACAACCCGCCGTAGCATCAATAATCTGATCAATACGGGGGAGGGCAAAGGGATCAGCCGGACAAGCTTTGTTTAAATCCGTGTAATCCACACACATCCGCCAAGTGCCGTTCCTCTTGAGGACAAGCACCGGGTTAGCCAACCACTCTGGGTGAAAAACTTCCACAATAAACCCGGCCGCTAAGAGTCGGGCCACCTCTTCCCCAATAACCTTCCGTCTCTCCTTGTTGAACCGTCGGAGAAACTGCCTGACCGGCTTATACTTCGGATCAATATTGAGAGTGTGCTCAGCGAGTTCCCTCGGTACACAAGGCATGTCAGAAGGTTTCATGCAAAGATATCCTGGTTCTCAAAGATGAACTCGATGAGCGTGCTTTCCTATTTAGGATCCAAATTGGCACTGATACTGAACTGTTTAGAGGCATCTCCTAGGGTAAAGTCAACAAGCTTTGTCTCAGCGGCCGATTTAAACTTCAACGCCGGGTCATGCTTAGTAGTTGGTTTCTTGAGGGAGGTCATGTCCGCCGGGTCAACATTGTCTTGATAAAATTTAAGCTCTTCGGCTGCACAGGCCGACTCAGCATAAGCCGCGTCACCTTCTTCACATTCCAGGGCCACCTTCCGACTTCCATGCATAGTGATGGTGCCCTTGTGACCCGACATCTTGAGCTGCAAATAAACATAACACGGCCAGGCCATGAACTTGGCGTAAGCCGGCCGCCCAAACAGAGCATGATATGGGCTCCTGATTTTGACCACCTCAAACATCAACTTTTCGTCCCGGGAATCATGTTCATCTCCGAAGGCCACCTCCAGCTCAATCTTGCCAACTGGGTAAGCTGATTTACCCGGAACCACCCCATAGAAAACAATGTTGGATGTTCTCAAATTCTTCTCAGTCAACCCCATGCGCTGAAAGGTCTCATAGTAGAGGATATTGATACTGCTACCGCCATCCATGAGTACCTTAGTGAACTTATATCCACCAACCTGGGGTGCCACCACCAAGGCTAACTGACCTAGATTATCGACCCGCGGAGGGTGATCCTCTCTACTCCATATAATTGGCTGCTCTGACCACCTCAAATAACAAGGAATTGCCGGCTCAACAGAATTTACGGCCCTCTTATGAACCTTTTGGTCACGTTTGCACAAGCTAGTGGTAAACACGTGATACTGTCCACCGCTCGACTTCTTTGGATGGCTTTGGTAACCCGACTACTGCTGCTGCCCTCCTTGACCAGACTGCTGCTGATTATTACCACCTGAGTTCCCCTGAAAACTGGAATTTGAGCCACCGCCCGAGCCATGAAAGCCGCCAGCCCCTGAGCCGCCGCCAGATCCGTGACTGCCATTGAAGGTGTTGGAGTTTTTAAACGCCTTCATGATCACGCAATCCTTCCATAGGTGTGTAGCGGGGTGCTCCCAGGTGCCGTGTTTTGGGCAGGGCTCATTGAGTAGTTGCTCAAGAGATGGGCCTGACCCGCCCGACCGAGGCGGCTTACCCTTATATCTCTTGTTGTTACCTTGTGCGTTGGCATTGGCCACAAACTCTGGGTTACCGTCCGCCTTATGCTTATTGCCGCCTTGATTCCCCGGGTTGTGCTGCTGACCCTTTCCATTGCCGTTCCTTTTTCCCTTCCCTGTCTTCTCATCGTCAAACACGGGATCCTTGGTACTACCAGAATCGGCATATTTGACTAAAGCCGCCATCAGCGTACCAATATCCGTGAGGTCACGTTTAAGGCGCCCCAGTTTTTGTCTCAGCGGCTCAAAGCGGCAATTTTTCTCCAACATAAGGACTGCAGAGCCGGCATCCATCTTGTTAGAGGAATGAATGATCTCCTTGACCCGGCGTACCCAATGGGTGGTGGACTCACCTTCCTCTTGCTTGCAATCCGTCAGGTCCACAATCGACATAGATTGCTTACAGGTGTCCTTGAAGTTCTGGATGAACCGGGCCTTTAACTCGCCCCATGAACCAATGGAATTGGGTGGCAAGCCCTTTACCCAAGACTGGGCCGTTCCATCTAGCATCATGGTGAAATATTTAGCCATCGCTGTGTCACTAACTTCCAACAGCTCCATGGCCATCTCATAACTCTTAATCCATGCTCCGGGCTGCAAGTCGGCCGTGTAATTCGGCACCTTTCGAGGTCCCTTGAAGTCTTTGGGCAACCGCACGTTCCGTAGAGCCGGAACCAGACAAGGAACACCACTGGTTCTAGTGGCTACTCCCGCCTCAATGGAAGTTGTGGGATACTTTGGGAAATCTTGATGTGCCATCTGTTGAGCTGCCGCCTGAGCCGCCTGCTCGTCCTCCTGACGTATTCGATCTTGCACCGGGTTATAGCCACCGGGCTGGTGACGGAGTTGGGCGTTGCTTGACAAAGCTTCCGACTCCATGTGCCTGCTGTAACTCGGGCTCTGGTTCTGGTGAGGTGGTGCTAACCAGGGCGGGGGAGTCGAATGAATCCTGTCCCGGCTGTAAGAATAGGTCTCCTGCTGAGCTAAAGCCGTCTGGAGGAGCTCTCTGACTCTCCGGGTCTCTACTACTGTCGGGCCGTCACCCTCCATAGGAAGAGCCGCCAAACGCTCTGAAGCTGCGATTAAGTTCTCCATGGGGTTGGAAAAATGACCCGGTGGAACCGGTACATAATGCGGCGGTGGCATGCTCACGTGAGGTGGTGCCATCTCTCGAGGCTGAGTCGGCCCTCCTGTTCCGGCTGTCATAAACTGATTGGCCTCCGGGTTACTTGGGCCGGCTCCGGGTGTAGCAAAAAGAACCCGAGGGTCGTAATTCGGAGGTAACCGAGACTGAGTCTTCTGATGTCTCCTCCTCATTACCTCATTGGATGCATTTAAGCTCATCGTGAGCTGGTAAGCTTCTGACTGGAAGCGCTGTGCCCGGGCGTCGAGAGCCACCCGCTCTGTAGCTAGTCTAGTATCCTCAGCTGCCAAGGCCTCCTTGGCCTGCGCTATATCTTCACGCACCTGTGCTACCGCTGCATCATGCTCATCCTTGTCTGCAGGAATAACCATGGCGGTTAACAGGGCCGTAAGCTTGTCCATGAGATCCATCAATACCTGAGTCGGTGGGCGCACGGGGCTGCCTGCCCCGACTGCTCCTAATCCGGATGTGATCGCTGCCGCAGCTGTAGAGTTTGAACCGGGCTGAGTTCCAGCCATGAAGATCCCTGCCCATCTTGGCGGCTCACAGGGGTCCGGAATACTGCTGCCATCGGAACAGCCCCCGAGCGTGCCGTCTTGCACCTGATACAATGAATCTGTTGAGCCGGTGGACGAGTCACCGTCTGAGAGGACGTCCGTCTCACCCCCATCTTCAGATCCTTCGGGAAATTCCTCTCCGTGGACGTAGCCCACGAAGGCACGCCTTAATACAGGTTGAGTCCGGGTCTTCCTTGCACGCTGAGACATCTCGACGAGGTCGGTGCAGTTGTCCGGCTCAGGGCCCGGCTCACCGATCCGGCCGATGAAGACGTGGATTCTGCCGAAGGGGACCCGGTATCCGTACTCAATTGAGCCGGCGTCGGGACCCCAGCCTTCGTCGTCGATGTAGATCTTGCCACGACGACTCTTGGTCATCCGGCCCACCACGTATCCCTTGAGCCCTTCGAAGTTGCCCTTCAAGAACTCAAATCCACCGCGCGCTAGCCCCACGGTGGGCGCCAACTGTCGTGCGATTGTCACGTCAGATGTCCTCGTGAAAGGACTTAGTTGTGGAGCCATCGCAACTAGGAAGCTTGAAGGGGTTAAATCGGGACAAAGGACACGAGAGGGTTTATACTAGTTCGGCCCCTTACGGTGAAGGTAAGGCCTACGTCTAGTTGGGTTGGTATTGATGTTTCGATGACCAGGGAGCGAGACACGCTATGCCTGGTTCTCGATGAGTTGTTTCTTGCCCTAAGCCGCCAGTGGGTCGTCCCCTTATATACACGGGTGGATGCCCTGCGGCTTATAGAGTCCCGGCCGTCTTATAAACAATGTCCGGCTCGGTGACTAGTTAAGTCTCCTTATGATACAAGTAATATTAGTACAGAGGTTTACTACAACGGGCCTTAAGTCGCCAGCGGGCCTTAAGCCCTTCTTGAACCGCTATCTTCATGCTTGGCCTTGGGCTTCTCTCTGATGAATCTCTTTGCGTAACCCGGCCCCTCCTGGGCGGCTTACACAAATAGTTATATTCCCAACACTACCGGAACCATGAGGCTTGTTGTCAGAAGCTCTGGTATGTGAGAAGTTTATACCCAAACCTACCCCAAATGGGACAAATTTTTTACAACAGCATGTTGATGCCGTTCCATGATAGCATGCCAAGTTTCATGAATTTCAAACGAGTTTTGGATTTACTAGAATTTAAAAACCATGCATCTCAATGTTTGGGGCCGAGGGATGGTGGAAGGTGTTTGCCATTCATTCCCATTTCTTGCATGGGACCTAAGCATGCAACCAAGGACACACATTTGATTTTTCAACCCATTTATATGCACTAGAGCATGTGCCTGTAGTTTGAATTTGAACTATGCACATAAATGCATAGAAAACTCAGTTAAAGTATAAAAATGTCCAAACGAACCCCAATAATTTCTAAACTTTAACACAACACTCCTGTTGTTCTCTGTTGACACTAGAAAAAAAATTGAAAGAAAGAAGAGGCAATGAATATCGTTTCGTCCACAAAGGTGACACGTTCCCTACCATAACCATGAGGCTTGTTGTGAGAAGCTCTGCTTTGTGAGAAGCTTATACCCCAACCTACCCCAAATGGGACAATATTTTTACCACAACATGTTGATGCCGTTCCATGATAGCATGCCGAGTTTCATAATTTTCTGACATGTTTTTGATTTACTAGGATTTAAAAACCATGTATCTCAATGTTAGCGGCCGAGCGACGGTGGTAAGGTGTTTGGCATTCATTCCAATTTCTTGCATGTGACCTAAGCATGCAACCAAGGACACACATTTAATTTTTGAACCCATTTATATGCACTTGAGCATGTGACTATAGTTCAAAGTTGAATTATGGACATAAATGCATAGAAAACTCAGTTAATGTACAAAAATTTCCAAACGAACCCCGAAAAATCCTAAAATTTAACACAACACTCTTATTATTCTATGTTGACACTAGAAATAAATTTGAAAGCAAGAAGAGGCAATGGATATCGTTTCGTCCACAAAGGTGGCACATTCCCTACCGAAACCATGAGGCTTGTTGTGAAAAGCTTTTGTTTGTGAGAATCTTATACCCAAACCTATACCAAATGAGAAAATATTTTTACCACGACATGTTGATGCCGTTCCATGATAGCATGTCAAGTTTCATGAATTTCAGATGAGTTTCCGATTTACTAGAATTTTAAAAGCATGTATCTCACTGTTAGCGGCCGAGCGATGGTGGAAAGGTGTTTGACATTCATTCTCATTTCTTCCATGTGACCTAAGCATGCAACCAAGGACACACATTTGATTTTTCAACCCATTTTTATGCACTAGAGCATGTGCCTGTAGTTCGAATTTGAATTATGCACATAAATGCCTAGAAAACTCAGTTAACGTATAAAAATGTCCAAACACACACTCATGTTGTTCTATGTTGACACCAGAAAAAATTAGAAAGCAAGAGGAGGCGATGAATATTGTTTCATCCACAAAGGAGACACATTTCCATACTAGAACCATGAGGCTTCTTGTGAGAAGCCCTGGTTTGTGAGAAGCTTATACCAAAATCTGCCCCAAACGGGACACTTTTTTTACCCCAACATGTTGATGCCATTCCATGATAGCATGCCAAGGTTCATGAATTTCAGACGAGTTTTGGATTTACTAGAATTACAAAAGCAAGTATCTCAAAGTTTGCTGGCAAGCCACTGTGCCGAGGTTTTTGAAATTCAACCCCATTTCTTGCATGGGACATAATATATTATTTTACAACCCATTTTGGTGCACTGGAGCATGTGCATGTAGTTTAATTTTGAATTGTGCACCTGAAATGCCTAGAAAACCAAGTTAATGTATAAAAATGTCCAAACGAACCCTGAATAATTCCAAAAATTATGATGGCACACCTATAGTTGCATGTTCACTGCAGATAAAAGTTCTAGCAATTCAAACACTCTCCTTTGCTGCTGTGACCCCATTATGTATTTCAAATCAAGACAAAAAATCAAGTAGATCACACACAGTTTATTATCACCAACCGTGTGAGACACGATATAAAATATCTTGGAGCACCGTCGGAGTATAGTGAAGGAAATATGCCCTAGAGGCAATAATAAAGTTATTATTTATTTCCTCATATCATGATAAATGTTTATTATTCATGCTAGAATTGTATTAACCGGAAACATGATACATGTGTGAATACATAGACAAACATAAAGTCGCTAGTATGCCTCTACTTGACTAGCTCATTAATCAAAGATGGTTATGTTTCCTAGCCATAGACATGTGTTGTCATTTGATTAATGGGATCACATCATTAGGATAATGATGTGATTGACATGACCCATTCCGTTAGCCTAGCACTTGATCGTTTAGTATATTGCTATTGCTTTCTTCATGACTTATACAAAGTTCCTGCAACTATGAGATTGTGCAACTCCCGTTTACCGGAAGAACACTTTGTGTGCTACCAAACGTCACAACGTAACTGGGTGATTATAAAGGTGCTCTATAGGTGTTTCCGAAGGTACATGTTGGGTTGGCATAATTCGAGATTAGGTTTTGTCACTCTGATTGTCAGAGAGGTATCTCTGGGCCCTCTCGGTAATACTCATCACCTAAGCCTTGCAAGCATTGTAACTAATGAGTTAGTTATAAGATGATGTGTTACAGAACGAGTAAAGAGACTTGCCGGTAACGAGATTGAACTAGGTATTGGATACCGACGATCAAATCTCGGGCAAGTAACATACCGATGACAAAGGGAACAACGTATGTTGTTATGCGGTTTGACCGATAAAGATCTTCGTAGAATATGTAGGAACCAATATGGGCATCCAGGTCCCACTATTGGTTATTGACCGAGAATGGTTCTAGGTCATGTCTACATAGTTCTCTAACCCGTAGGGTCCGCACGCTTAACGTTACGATGATAGTTTTATTATGAGTTTATAAGTTTTGATGTACCGAAGTTTGTTCGGAGTCCCGGATGTGATCACGGACATGACGAGGAGTCTCGAAATGGTCGAGACATAAAGATTGATATATTGGATGACTATATTCGGACACCGGAAGTGTTCCGGGTGATTTCGGAGAAAACCGGAGTGCCTGGGGGGTTACCGGAACCCCCCGGGAGAGTATTGGGCCTTATGGGCCTTAGGGGAAAGGAGAGAGGGGCGGCCAGCATGGGCCGCGCGCCCCCTCCCCCCTCTGGTCCGAATTGGACTAGGAGGGGGGGGGGCGCCCCCCCTTTCCTTCCCCCTCTCCCCCTTCCTTCCCCCTCCTAGTAGGAGTAGGAAAGGAGGAGTCCTACTCCTACTAGGAGGAGGATTCCTCCTCCCTTGGCGCGCCCAAGGGTCCGGCCGACCTCCCCCCTTGCTCCTTTATATACAGGGACAGGGGGGCACCCCATAACACACAAGTTGATCTACGGATCGTTCCTTAGCCGTGTGCGGTGCCCCCCTCCACCATATTCCACCTCGGTCATATCGTCGCGGAGTTTAGGCGAAGCCCTGCACCGGTAGAGCATCATCATCGTCACCATGCCGTCGTGCTGATGGAACTCATCCCTAAAGCTTTGCTGGATCGGAGCCCGGGGATCGTCATCGAGCTGAACGTGTGCTAAACTCGGAGGTGCCGTACGTTCGGTACTTGGATCGGTCGGATCGTGAAGACGTATGACTACATCAACCGCGTTGTCATAACGCTTCCGCTTACGGTCTACGAGGGTACATGGACAACACTCTCCCCTCTCGTTGCTATGCCATCACCATGATCTTGCGTGTACGTAGGAATTTTTTTGAAATTACTACGTTCCCCAACAGTGGTATCCGAGCCTAGGTTTTATGCGTTGATGTTATATGCACGAGTAGAACACAAGTGATTTGTGGGCGATACAAGTCATACTTCTTACCAGCATGTCATACTTTGGTTCGACGGTATTGTGAGATGAAGCGGCCCGGACCGACATTACGCGTACGCTTACGCGAGACGGGTTTCACCGTTACGAGCACTCGTGCTTAAAGGTGGCTGGCGGGTGTCTGTCTCTCTCACTTTAGCTGAATCGAGTGTGGCTACGCCCGGTCCTTGCGAAGGTTAAAACAACACCAACTTGACAAACAATCGTTGTGGTTTTCGATGCGTAGGTAAGAACAGTTCTTGCTAAGCCCGTAGCAGCCACATAAAATTTGCAACAACAAAGTAGAGGACGTCTAACTTGTTTTTGCAGGGCATGTTGTGATGTGATATGGTCAAGACGTGATGCTATATTTTATTGTATGAGATGATCATGTTTTGTAACCGAAGTTATCGGCAACTGGCAGGAGCCATATGGTTGTCGCTTTATTGTATGAAATGCAAACGCCCTGTAATTGCTTTACTTTATCACTAAGCGGTAGCGATAGTCATAGAAGCAATAGATGGCGTAACGACAACGATGCTACGATGGAGATCAAGGTGTCGCACCGGTGACGATGGTGATCACGGCGGTGCTTCGAAGATGGAGATCACAAGCACAAGATGATGATGGCCATATCATATCACTTATATTGATTGCATGTGATGTTTATCCTTTATGCATCTTATCTTGCTTTGATTGACGGTAGCATTTTAAGATGATCTCTCACTAAAATTATCAAGAAGTGTTCTCCCTGAGTATGCACCGTTGCCAAAGTTCGTCGTGCCCAGACACCACGTGATGATCGGGTGTGATAAGCTCTATGTCCATCTACAACGGGTGTAAGACAGTTTTGCACACGCGGAATACTCAGGTTAAACTTGATGAGCCTAGCATATGCAGATACGGCCTTGGAACACGGAGACCGAAAGGTCGAGCGTGAATCATATAGTAGATATGATCAACATAGTGATGTTCACCATTGAAAACTACTCCATCTCACGTGATGATCGGTTATGGTTTAGTTGATTTGGATCACGTGATCACTTAGATGACTAGAGAGATGTCTGTCTAAGTGGGAGTTCTTAGGTAATATGATTAATTGAACTTAAATTTATCATGAACTTAGTACCTGATAGTATTTCGCTTGTCTATGTTTGTTTGTAGATAGATGGCTCATACTGTTGTTCCATTGAATTTTAATGCGTTCCTTGAGAAAGCAAAGTTGAAAGATGATGGTAGCAATTACACGGACTGGGTCCGTAACCTGAGGATTATCCTCATTGCTACACAGAAAAGTTACGTCCTGGAAGCACCGCTGGGTGCCAGGCCTTCTGCTGATGCAACTGACGACGTTAAGAACGTATGGCAGAGCAAAACTGATGACTACTCTATAGTTCAGTGTGCCATGCTTTACGGCTTAGAACTGGGTGTTCAACGACGTTTTGAACGTCATGGAGCATATGAGATGTTCCAGGAGTTGAAGTTAATATTTCAAGCAAATGCCCGATTTGAAGAGATATGAAGTCTCCAATAAGTTCTACAGTTGCAAGATGGAGGAGAATAGTTCTGTCAGTGAGCATATACTCAAAATGTCTGGGTATAATAATCACTTGATTCAACTAGGAGTTAATCTTCCGGATGATAGCGTCATTGACAGAATTCTCCAATCACTGCCACCAAGCTACAAGAGCTTTGTGATGAACTATAATATGCAAGGGATGAACAAGACTATTCCTGAGCTCTTCCCAATGCTAAAAGCAACGGAGGTAGAAATCAAGAAGGAGCATCAAGTGTTGATGGTCAACAAGACCACTAGTTTCAAGAAAAAGGGCAAAGGGAAGAAGAAGGGGAACTTCAAGAAGAACAGCAAGCAAGTTGCTGCTCAAGAGAAGAAACCGAAGTCTAGACCTAAGCCTGAAACTGAGTGCTTCTACTGCAAGCAGACTGGTCACTGGAAGCGGAACTGCCCCAAGTATTTGGCGGATAAGAAGGATGGCAAAGTAAACAAAGGTATATGTGATATACATGTTATTGATGTGTACCTAACTAGAGCTCGTAGTAGCACCTGGGTATATGATACTGGTTCTGTTGCTAATATTTGCAACTCGAAACAGGGACTACGGAATAAGCGAGCACTAGCCAAGGACGAGGTGACGATGCGCGTGGGAAACGGTTCCAAAGTCGATGTGATCGTGGTCTGCACGCTACCTCTACATCTACCTTCGGGATTAGTTTTAGACCTGAATAATTGTTATTTGGTGCCAGTGTTGAGCATGAACATTATATCTGGATCTTGTTTGATGTGAGACGGTTATTCATTTAAATCAGAGAATAATGGTTGTTCTATTTATATGAGTAATATCTTTTATGGTCATGCACCCTTGAAGAGTGGTCTATTTTTATTAAATCTTGATAGTAGTGATACACATATTCATAGTGTTGAAACCAAAAGATGCAGAGTTCATAATGATAGTGCAACTTATTTGTGGCACTGCCGTTTGGGTCATATCGGTGTAAAGCGCATGAAGAAACTCCATACTGATGGACTTTTGGAATCACTTGATTATGAATCACTTGGTACTTGCGAACCGTGCCTGATGGGCAAGATGACTAAAACGCCGTTCTCCGGAACTATGGAGCGAGCAACTGATTTGTTGGAAATCATACATACTGATGTTTGTGGCCCAATGAATGTTGAGGCTCGCGGAGGGTATCGTTATTTTCTCACCTTCACAGATGATTTGAGCAGATATGGGTATATCTACTTGATGAAACACAAGTCTGAAACATTTGAAAAGTTCAAAGAATTTTAGAGTGAAGTGGAAAATCATCGTAACAAGAAAATAAAGTTTCTACGATCTGATCGCGGAGGAGAGTACTTGAGTTATGAGTTTGGCCTACACTTGAAACAATGTGGAATAGTTTTGCAACTCACGCCACCTAGAACACCACAACGAAATGGTGTGTCCGAACATCGTAATCGTACTTTACTTGATATGGTGCGATCTATGATGTCTCTTACTGATTTACTGCTATCGTTTTGGGGTTATGCTTTAGAGACGGCCGCATTCACGTTAAATAGGGCACCATCAAAATCCGTTGAGACGACGCCTTATGAACTGTGGTTTGGCAAGAAACCAAAGTTGTCGTTTCTTAAAGTTTGGGGCTGCGATGCTTATGTGAAGAAACTTCAACCAGATAAGCTCGAACCTAAATCGGAGAAATGTGTCTTCATAGGATACCCAAAAGAGACTGTTGGGTACACCTTCTATCACAGATCCAAAGGCAAGACATTCGTTGCTAAGAATGGATCCTTTCTAGAGAAGGAGTTTCTCTCGAAAGAAGTGAGTGGGAGGAAAGTAGAACTTGATG
This sequence comes from Triticum dicoccoides, assembly GCF_002162155.2. Classification (NCBI taxonomy): domain Eukaryota; kingdom Viridiplantae; phylum Streptophyta; class Magnoliopsida; order Poales; family Poaceae; genus Triticum; species Triticum dicoccoides. The sequence goes on from NC_041387.1 coordinate 512,103,863, forward strand.
AGATAACTGTATCTACTCCCTTATTGGAAAGTAGTTCATCACGAGAACCGGTTCCTGTGACAACTACACCAATTAGTGAGGAAGCTAATGATAATGATCATGAAACTTCAGATCAATTTTCTACTGAACCTCGTAGGTCTACCAGAGTAAGATCCGCACCAGAGTGGTACGGTAATCCTATTCTGGAAGTCATGTTACTTGACCATGATGAACCTACGAACTATGAGGAAGCGATGATGAGCCCGGATTCCGCAAAATGGCTAGAAGCCATGAAATCTGAGATGGGATCCATGTATGAAAACAAAGTATGGACTTTGGTTGACTTGCCCGATGATCGGCAAGCCATTGAGAATAAATGGATCTTTAAGAAGAAGACTGACGTTGATGGTAATATAACTGTCTATAAAGCTCGACTTGCTGCAAAAGGTTTTCGACAAGTTCAAGGGGTTGACTACGATGAGACTTTCTCACCCGTAGCGATGCTTAAGTCCGTCCGAATCATGTTAGCTATTGCTACATTTCATGATTATGAAATTTGGCAAATGGATGTCAAGACTGCATTCTTGAATGGATTTCTAGAAGAAGAGTTGTATATGATGCAGCCGGAAGGTTTTGTTGATCCAAAAGGTGCTGACAAAGTGTGCAAGCTCCAGCATTCCATTTATGGACTGGTGCAAGCATCTCGGAGTTGGAATAAACGCTTTGATAGTGTGATCAAAGCATATGGTTTTATACAGACTTTTGGAGAATCCTGTATTTACAAGAAAGTGAGTGGGAGCTCTGTAGCATTTCTAATTTTATATGTAGATGACATATTATTAATTGGAAATGATATAGAATTTCTGGATAGCATAAAAGAATACTTGAATAAAAGTTTTTCAATGAAAGACCTCGGTGAAGCTGCTTACATATTGGGCATCAAGATCTATAGAGATAGATCAAGACGCTTAATAGGACTTTCAGAAAGTACATACCTTGACAAAATTTTGAAAAAGTTCAAAATGGATCAGGCAAAGAAAGGATTCTTGCCTGTGCTACAAGGTGTGAAGTTGAGTCAAACTCAATGCCCGACCACAGCAGAAGATAGAGAGAAAATGAAAAATGTTCCCTATGCTTCAGCCATAGGCTCTATCATGTATGCAATGCTGTGTACCAGGCCTGACGTATGCTTAGCAATAAGCTTGGCAGGAAGGTACCAAAGTAATCCAGGAGTGGATCACTGGACAGCGGTCAAGAACATCCTGAAATACCTGAAAAGGACTAAGGATATGTTTCTCGTATATGGAGGTGACAAAGAGCTAGTCGTAAACGGTTACGTCGATGCAAGCTTTGACACTGATCCGGACGATTCTAAATCGCAAACCGGATACGTGTTTTTATTAAACGGTGGAGCTGTAAGTTGGTGTAGTTCTAAACAAAGCATCGTAGCGGGATCTACATGTGAAGCTGAGTACATAGCTGCTTCGGAAGCAGCAAATGAAGGAGTCTGGATGAAGGAGTTCATTTCCGATCTAGGTGTCATACCTAGTGCATCGGGACCAATGAAGATCTTCTGTGACAATACTGGTGCAATTGCCTTGGCAAAGGAATCCAGATTTCACAAGAGGACCAAGCACATCAAGAGACGCTTCAATTCCATTCGGGACCAAGTCCAAGTGGGAGACATAGAGATTTGCAAGATACATACGGATCTGAATGTTGCAGACCCATTGACTAAGCCTCTCTCATGAGCAAAACATGATCAGCACCAAGACTCCATGGGTGTTAGAATCATTACTATGTAATCTAGATTATTGACTCTAGTGCAAGTGGGAGACTGAAGGAAATATGCCCTAGAGGCAATAATAAAGTTATTATTTATTTCCTCATATCATGATAAATGTTTATTATTCATGCTAGAATTGTATTAACCGGAAACATGATACATGTGTGAATACATAGACAAACATAAAGTCGCTAGTACGCCTCTACTTGACTAGCTCATTAATCAAAGATGGTTATGTTTCCTAACCATAGACATGTGTTGTCATTTGATTAATGGGATCACATCATTAGAATAATGATGTGATTGACATGACCCATCCCGTTAGCCTAGCACTTGATCGCTTAGTATATTGCTATTGCTTTCTTCATGACTTATACAAAGTTCCTGCAACTATGAGATTGTGCAACTCCCTTTTACCGGAAGAACACTTTGTGTGCTACCAAACGTCACAACGTAACTGGGTGATTATAAAGGTGCTCTACTGGTGTTTCCGAAGGTACATGTTGGGTTGGCATAATTCGAGATTAGGTTTTGTCACTCCGATTGTCGGAGAGGTATCTCTGGGCCCTCTCGGTAATACTCATCACCTAAGCCTTGCAAGCATTGTAACTAATGAGTTAGTTATAAGATGATGTGTTACAGAACGAGTAAAGAGACTCTCCGGTAACGAGATTGAACTAGGTATTGGATACCGACGATCAAATCTTGGGCAAGTAACACACCGATGACAAAGGGAACAACGTATGTTGTTATGCGGTTTGACCGATAAAGATCTTCGTAGAATATGTAGGAACCAATATGGGCATCCAGGTCCCGCTATTGGTTATTGACCGAGAATGGTTCTAGGTCATGTCTACATAGTTCTCGAACCCGTAGGGTCCGCACGCTTAACGTTACGATGACCGTTTTATTATGAGTTTATAAGTTTTGATGTACCAAAGTTTGTTCGGAGTCCCGGACGTGATCACGGACATGACGAGGAGTCTCGAAATGGTCGAGACATAAAGATTGATATATTGGACGACTATATTCGGACACCGGAAGTGTTCCGGGTGATTTCGGAGAAAACCGGAGT
>NC_041387.1:512106982-512133300 GCF_002162155.2 Triticum dicoccoides
GTTACCGGAACCCCCCGGGAGAGTATTGGGCCTTATGGGCCTTAGGGGAAAGGAGAGAGGGGCGGCCAGCATGGGCCACGCGCCCCCTCCCCCCTCTGGTCCGAATTGGACTAGGAGGGGGGGGGGCGCCCCCCCTTTCCTTCCTCCTCTCCCCCTTCCTTCCCCCTCCTAGTAGGAGTAGGAAAGGAGGAGTCCTACTCCTACTAGGAGGAGGATTCCTCCTCCCTTGGCGCGCCCAAGGGGCCGGCCGACCTCCCCCCTTGCTCCTTTATATACAGGGGCAGGGGGGCACCCCATAACACACAAGTTGATCTACGGATCGTTCCTTAGCTGTGTGCGGTGCCCCCCTCCACCATATTCCACCTCGGTCACATCATCGCGGAGTTTAGGCGAAGCCCTGCACCGGTAGAGCATCATCATCGTCACCACGCCGTCGTGCTGATGGAACTCATCCCTAAAGCTTTGCTGGATCAGAGCCCGGGGATCGTCATCGAGCTGAACGTGTGCTGAACTCGAAGGTGCCGTACGTTCGGTACTTGGATCGGTCGGATCGTGAAGACGTACGACTACATCAACCGCGTTGTCATAACGCTTCCTCTTATGGTCTATGAGGGTACGTGGACAACACTCTCCCCTCTCGTTGCTATGCCATCACCATGATCTTGCGTGTACATAGGAAATTTTTTGAAATTACTACGTTCCCCAACATATAGTACATATATGGCTTACGCAAGAATGTACTCTTTGTTTATTTAAGAGCACCGGTCTTTAATTTGTTAGAGTAATGATTAGGTTAGCTAGCTCTGTTTAATTGTTGTACTTTCTCAATTAAGAAGTGGGTGTGATGTAGCCTCTTTTGTATATCCAAATTATGAAATGATGTGGATGACCATTGTAACTAGGGAAATTCGGACCAAGCATGTTCAAACTCATCACACATGGGTTAAGTTATATGAATCATTTGTGATATTCACATATCGTACACAGTGCTAAATAAGGGACCGTGTCTGATGACACTTTGCGCACCAGTTTTTTCGCTGCACCGATCTGAAATTTCTGGCTTCTGCGGAAATATCTACCTCCCCGCCCCCTCCCCCTTACCAAGAGCCACATTTCCCCTGTTTCCGCCTTCCTTTCCAAGTTCAAACCTTCACTCCGTGCTTCCAGCACCGCCTCCTCGCCGGCAACCCTCCTTCACGCTGCTCGGCCTCGTCGATCCAGGTAGGTAATCCATGGCCGTATCCCATCCTCCTCCTCCTTATACATCCCACATGCCCCAACCACCGGTGCGACACCTTCCACCCAAATCACCGACCCCTACCCCAAATAAGCGCCACCCTAAGCCATGGTGCACACAGTATAGCCAGGAGCTCAAGGAGCATTTAGTAGCAGAGAAGCAAATCACAGTCGCACGCGCGGATGAGGTCGCGATGGCTGCCATTCGTGCTGACCCCCAGATCTTGGAAGAGCACCTCACCGTCGAGGCCACCGTCGTGTCCTCGTGCACCGACGCTGCGATGTGGTTGCCTGCTTTAAATGACAGTTCATGGCGTTTCCTCGAGGCCACCATGGTGTCTTCGACAAAGACGACAAGGTGTTTTCTCAGCGTGCCCATGCTTACCTCAACTCGAGAGCCAGCAGGTTGGTGCCCGGAGTGGCTCAGGCAAATCACCACTACAAGGAGGGCACCCACGATGTGGAGGTCTCGCCCTCTTCCATGTCCAAGGAGCCAATCATCGACGATATCTCTGATGATGAGGAGTAGCTTGTCTTATTAGCCCACTATAAGGATCTGTGTTCAGTTTGCTAGCTACGCCGGTTAAGCATGCTCGGTTTACCCATTGCATGTGTTGCTCCTGCCTTTCCTTAGCGAATTCTAATGAATCGTCCTATCTACTTTTACCATGCAATCTGTTCCTCTAGTGTATATGTTCTATATGTCGTGCAATGTGGTGCTCAGTTATTAACTATTTGGTTAATTTGTTGTTATGTTCAGCTAACTATTTGGTCCAATTCTGCAATGTGATGTTCAATTCTTCTAGGTGAAATTTTGTATTGTCTTCCATGTGCGAAATAAATTGAATTTGATTGTATTTCCAAGTTGTCAAGCATGCTTGGTTTGTTTAACGGTCTGATATTCTAGTATGTTATATATTATGCAATGTGGTGCTCAGTTAATGTTTGATTCATTTGTTGTGGTATTTAGTTAACTGTTTGGTTCAATTCTGCAATGTGATGTTCAATTGTTCTGGGTGCATTTTGTTATTGTCTACCATGTGAGAAATAAATCAAAGTTGGCTATACTCAATACATGAGAAACAAATATAATTGCTATATTTCCAAGTTGTTAAGAATGCTTGGTTTGGTTAACTATCTGATCTTCTATTAGGAGTATGTTATATTGTGCAATGGGGTGCTCAGTTAATGTTTGGTTCATTTGTTGTGGTGTTTAGTTAACTGCTTGGTTCATTTCTACAATGCGATGTCCAATTGTTGTGGGTACAATTTTGTATTGTTATGCATGTGAGTAATAAATCAAATTTGGGTGCACTTAATACATGAGAAACATATACAATTGCTATATTTCCTAGTTCTTAATCATGCTTGGTTTAGATAAATGGCTTTTCCAAGTGGCTAGAATTATTCTGATGAATCTGCAATGTGTTTATTTTTCATCAACATATTTTGCTGATAGCATGCCAACCGTCACTTAACCTGACCACTAACTACCTTATATGTGTTACAGGAAAACAATGGGAAGCATTGAGGTTTACAATCGAGGTTTGCACATGCATGGTCCTTTGTCTAATAGAACATTATTGTGCAATTGCAGGAACCACTCTAATATTTAGGTTTTTAACAATTTGGTCTTGCACATGTAGGTCCTGCCGTCAGAGGTTTTGACCCACTGTTCGACCCTTTTTGCATATGGGGAAATGAGTTGTCCATGAATATCAATCAGGTCAAGAAACTCAATAAGATTGTTAGGATAAAGAAATTAGCGACAAAAAACAATAAGATCTTTGTCTGTACAATGAAGAAGACATCAGTTCACTACAGGATGGTACTAATTATTATACCTTCTCTTTTTTATTCCTTTGCGCCATTTCAAATCTAGAGAAGATATTTACACATATTTTTGTTTTCAGGTCTTTCCAAAGCAGTTCACTGATGATTACCTCTCAAACCACCTGTATGGTCAGGGGGTGAGGAAGGTATTCATACAACACCCACAATTCAATATTGAAGTCTTCCTAAAGAGGACGAAGGACGGACGGTCAATCATCCACAGGCACTGGCCTAAAGTTGCAAAGACCTTCAACATCAATGAAGGCTCAATATTGGCCTTCCGCTTCAGCAGTTTTCCAGATGAGATTCATCTATCTATGTACCGTCTATGATGCTAATTTCGAAAGGTTATAGATGTTGCATGTGAAACTTGGCGTTGGTGCAGTTGTGTAATGGGGTAGCTAGCTACTCCCTCCGTCCTTGAAAGAGTGTACTTCCAACTTTGTTGGAGAGTCAAACTATCTCAAAGTTTGGCCGAGTTTGTGCAAAAATATGTTAATGCTTGTGAAACCAAATAGGTATACGACGAGAATATATTTTATCATGAATATAATGCTACTAATTTTATGGCGTAAATGTTGGTCTATTATTATATAAGTACGGTCAAACATAAAAAAGTTTGACTTTCGAACAAAGTTGGAAGTACACTCTTTCAAGGACGGAGGGAGTATATGCCTATATGGTGTAACTGAGTGCTGACGCTATATGATGTTGTACTATGATGTATTTCAATTGTGAAATATTGATTCCTTAATACGAAATGAAATATATTGTGTGCTTAATATGAAATGTCAATTTGATTAACAAATGTATTATTAATAATAGGCCAATTAGCCTGATAATTGCTACTAATTGGGTTTTTCTATTGCAAACGGTTATTGAGAAAACACCATGGGCGATGACCTCAGATAACGCATACAGTTTCTAGGAAGAAAATGTGTTGGATCAATGAACAATCACACATGACTTCTTCTTGAAAACTGTTTGCGTTAGGCCACTGAGGGAGTCCTGGATTAGGGGGTATCCGGACAGCCGGACTCTATACTTTGGCCGGACTGTTGGACCATGAAGATACAAGACTCAAGACTTCGTCCCGTGTCCAGATGGGACTCTCCTTTGCGTGGAAGACAAGCTTGGCGATCCGGATATTGTATTTCCTTCTTTGTAACCGACTCCATGTAAACCCTAGCCCCCTCTGGTGTTTATATAAACCGGAGGGTTTAGTCCTTAGAGGCACGATCACAATCATAATCATCATAGGCTAGCTTCTAGGGTTTAGCCTCTATGATCTCGTGGTAGATCAACTCTTGTACTACTCATATCATCAATATCAATCAAGCAGGAAGTAGGGTTTTACCTCCATCGAGAGGGCCCGAACCTGGGTAAAACATCGTGTCCCTTGCCTCCTGTTACCATTAGCCTTAGATGCATAGATCGGGACCCCCTACCCGAGATCCGCCGGTTTTGACACCGACATTGGTGCTTTCATTGAAAGTTCCTCTGTGTCGTCGCTGCAAGGCTTGATGGCTCCTTCAATCGTCAACATCAACATGGTCCGGGGTGATACTTTTCTCCCCGGACAGGTCTTCGTGTTCGGCGGCTTCGCACTATGGGCCAATTCGCTTGGCCATCTGGAGCAGATGGACAGCTATGCCCCTGGCCACCAGGTCAGGTTCGGAAACCTAAACTACACGGTCGATATCCACGAAGACTTGATCTTCAACGAGTTTGGGTCTTAGACCTGCTGTCGGACAATGCTCGGGATATCTCCCCTGCAGGAGCCCCGGACCTAAATCCGGAGCAGATTGCGTTGCCCGAGGACGGGTGGATGGACCCCGCCCCGGAGGCCGCACACTCATCAGCGGTAGAGCCGAAGACATGCCTCACCCCCAAGGAAGCCTGTGACACCGGACCCCCGGACTCGTATCCGGCTGTAGGTTCCAGTCCGCGCACTCCCGAGCCCGCCGAATCTGGTTGGGCTCCGGTAATGGAGTTCACCGCTACAGATATCTTCCAGCACTCGCCCTTTGGCGACGTGCTGAACTCGTTAAAGTCTCTCTCTTTGTCAGGAGACTCTTGACCGAACTATGTCCGGCTCGAGTGGGAAGCAGGCGACGAAGGAATTTGTTGCCCACCCACCACCCACTTCATTGCCACGGTCGATGATTTAACCGACGTGCTTGACTTCGACTCCGAAGACATCGACGGTGTGGACGATGATGCAGGAGAAGAACAGGAACCACCGCCCATGGGGCGATGGACAGGCACCTCCTCATATGATATATATATATATATATATATATATATATATATATATATATATATGGTGGACATTCCAAAAGAAACCAATGGTGATGAGGCAATGGAGGATAACCCCTCAAGGAAGAAAACAAAGCATGGGCGTCGTCGGCGCCGCTCCAAGCCCCACCACAGCAATACCGGCACAGGTGACAAAAACAGTCCGGATGGTGCCGAAGATGAATACAACCCCGATCAGCCTTCCTTCGAGCAGGCCGAACAGGAAGATGGGTAGGACATCCCAGACAAACAGGTGATAGACGGATATCCGGAGGAGGACAACTACATTCCCCCCTCCGAAGACGAGATTAGCCTCGGCGATGACGAGTTCGGCGTGCCTGAGGACCCCGTGGAGCAGGAGCGCTTCAAGCACCGGCTTATGGCCACTGCGAGAAGCCTGAAAAAGAAGCAGCAGCAACTCCAAGCTGATCAAGACCTGCTCACAGACACATGGACTGAAGTCCCGGCAGCTGAGGAATACGGACTCGAGCGCTAGACGGCTGACCGGCCACCTCGTGGTCGGGATAAAACGGCATACCAGCCCGAATACCAGCCCGCACCCCCACGCCAATACACTACAGCCCGGGGCAATAGGCAGGACCTGCAAGATATACTGGAAAACAAGGCAGGACAGCCAAGATCGATCTACAGATTGCGGGGGCGCGCCCCAACATGTAACAATGATCGTTACGCCGGATACACCATCAGCAAGTCCGGCCAGGCCGAATACAGCCAACCGGACTCAGTCGAACTGCGTAGCCACATAGCCCGGCATAGAGGTGCCGCTCACCCCCTCTAATTCACTGACGAAGTGATGGGTCATGAATTCCCAGAAGGGTTTAAACCTGTAAACATCAAATCATACGATGGCACAATAGACCCCTCAGTATGGATCGAGGATTTCCTTCTCCACATTCACATGGCCCGCGGTGACGATCTACACGCCATCAAGTACCTTCCCCTTAAACTCAAAGGACCGGCAAGGCACTGGCTAAACAGCCTGCCGGCAAATTCCATTGGCAGTTGGGAAAACCTGGAGGATGCGTTCCTTGACAACTTCCAGGGCACATACGTGCGACCATCGGATGCCGATGACTTGAGCTACATTACACATTAGCCCGGAGAGTCAGCCAGGAAATTCTGGACTCGGTTCCTAACCAAAAAGAACCAAATAGTCGACTGTCCGGACGCCGAAGCCCTGGCGGCCTTCAAGCATAATATCCGTGACGAGTGGCTCGCCCGACACCTCGGCCAGGAAAAACCAAAATCCATGGCGGCCCTCACGACACTCATGACCCGCTTTTGCGCGGGCGAGGACAGCTGGTTGGCTGGCAGTAGCACCACGCCTATAAATTCCGGCACCTCAAATGTCTGCGACAATAATGGAAAGCCACAGCGCAACAGGCATAAGTGACGGAACAACGGCGACAACACTGAAGACACGACAGTCAACGCCGGATTCAGCGGATCCAAATCCGGTCAGCGGAAAAATCTGTTCAAAAGAAATAATTAGGGACCGTCCAGTCTGGACCGCATACTTGAACGCTCATGCCAAATTCATGGCACCCCGGACAAGCCATCAAACCATACTAATAGAGACTACTGGGTGTTCAAACAAGCCGGTAAAATAAACGCCTAAAACAAGGACAAGGGGCTACACAGCGATGATGACGAGGAGCCCCGGCGTCCGAACACGGGGGGACAAAAGAAATTTCCTCCCCAGGTGAAAACGGTCAACATGATCTACGCCACACACATTCCCAAATGGGAACGGAAGCGAGCACTGCGGGACATCTATGCGATGGAGGCAGTCGCCCCAAAATTCAACCCAGGGTCAGCCTGTCCGATCACCTTTGATCGTAGGGATCACCCTACCAGCATCCGTCACGGCGGTTCATCCGCATTTGTCCTAGACCCAATCATCAACGGATTCCACCTTATGCGAGTCCTTATGGATGGCGGCAGCAGCCTGAACCTGCTTTATCAGGACACAGTGCGCAAAATGGGCATCGACCCTTCGAGGATCAAGCCCACCAAAACCACCTTCAAAGGTGTAATTTCAGGAGTAGAGGCCCGTTGCACGGGCTCCATAACATTGGAAGTGGTCTTCGGACCTCCGGATAACTTCCTAAGCGAGGAGTTAATCTTCGATATCGTCCCTTTCCGAAGTGGTTATCACACACTGCTTGGACAAATCGCATTTGCTCGATTCAATGCAGTACCACACTTTGCATACCTCAAGCTCAAGATGCCAGGACCTCGCGGGGTCATAACAGTCAACGGAAACATGGACCGCTCTCTCCGTACAGAAGAGCATACTGCAGCCCTCGCAGCAGAAGTACAATGCAGCCTTCTCCGGCAAACCACCAATCTGGTGACAACAACCCTGAACACCGTCAAGCGAGTCCGGAGCACCCCGCAACAGGATCACCAGGCACGCCAAGAGCGTGACTAGCAGTCCGGCCTCCACTCAAGCCCCATCAAAGCAGCATTTGTGCCGCGCGCACACAATTACGCACTCAAAATACCATGGGCATAGGCGGAGGCGCAACAGTGACTCAGTCAACAGTGCGGTATAACCGCAACATACTTTAATAACCCCCCTTTATCTTTCAGGACACTGCTTTCGGGCAGCCTCTTCAGAAGAGCCGGATTGTCGGACTTACACAGGAGAGAAAACCAAGGAGGCAATAGGCTTTGCGCACAAAGGGAATACCCAGGTTGTTGAGGATATAACTAATGAGTGTAAGCCACCTAGGAGGGGCCAGTTCACGCTCAACTATACTGAAGCCCATGAAGACAAAGAAGATGGCGCTTTACTAATAAGGCTTAGAGGCCCAGAGCCCAGAGGCTGATTAGGGCCCATAATGGTAAACCGCCATAGTTTTATAACTTGTATTGTAAGTTAGGGAAAGGGAGAGACCGAGCCAGACACTTGTATGAGCCGGCCTCGGGACTCTGTAAACCGGTCGGGCGTCAACCTATGTATATAAAGGGACGACCCGGTGGCAGTTCAGGAACAACAAACAACAACTCGAGACCCAGGAAAAGCGTATTTGCTCCCTGGTCATTGAAACCCCAATAATCCCATCACAACTAGACGTAGGCTTTTACCTTCATCGTAAGGGGCCGAACTAGTATAAAACTCTCGTGTCCCTTGTCCGGTTTAACCCCTTTAGTCTAATCTCGTTGCGATGGCTCCACGACTAAGTCCTTCTGCTAGGACATCTGACGTGATATTTCCATGATAGTTGGCGCCCACCGTGGGGCTATCGCACGATGGTTTCGAGTTCCTAAAGGGCAACTTTAAAGGACTCAAAGGGTACGCGGTTGGCTGGATGACCAAGAGTCGTCGCGGCAAGCTTTACATCGATGACGTAGGTTGGGGCCCCGAGGCCGGCTCAATCGAGTACGGGTACCGGGTCCCCTTTGGCGGAATTCACGTTTTCATTGGCAAGATCGGCGAACCGAGCCCTGAGCCGGACATCTCCACCGACCTCATCGAGACGGCTCAGCGTGCAAGTCCTGCCCGGGTTCAGCCTGCCATGAAGAGTGCGTTCATGGGATTCATCCATGGTACGGAATCTGAACCGGTGTCCGACGGTGAGACAACCATCTACTCAGATGGTGAATCGTCCACTGGCGAAACCGAGTCGCTATACCAACTGCAAGATGGCCGGATTGGGGGATATTCTGATGGCGACAGTATTCCGGGTCCCCTTGAACCGCCAAACCGGGTTGCGATCTTCATGTCCGGTATGCAACCCACCGTGCAATCTTCATCTACAGCAGCAATGATCTCCGGATCGGCAGCCGCGGCAGGAGGCCCGGCGCGCCTGCCGGCTCAAGTTCTTGCCGGTTTACTAGACGCCTTGACGACATTGTTGACCATAGTGGTGACTCCGGAGACTCAAATTCAGCATAATGCGGATGTCGCGAAGCTAAAGGATCAGATAGCTCAGGCCAAGGAGGACTTGGTAGCTGAGGAGGCCAGGATGGATGAAGAGCGGGCCGCTTTAGATGCCCAATCACAACAAATCCAGGCACAGAGTTACCGGCTTATGTTGGATCAGAACGCATCAAACAAAGTTATGAGAAGGAAGTATCGGTCTCGACTACCACAAATTTATGAGGGTCTGAATCTCTTCGGTACACCAGGAGCTAGGCCTAGCAATCTGGCAGGAGTAAACCAGACCGAGGCACCTGGGGCGGCGCCGGATCAACCACGGGCGATGGACCCGCCTCAACGGACGAACAACCCGCCGCAATATGTAGCAACACCATCGGGTCACTTTTCTAGCCATTTGGATAATAATATCGTGACAGCATCACGTTTGGCGGCTATTCTGATGGAGGGTGATTCATTAGCAGCAACCGAGACTCGACGAGCCAGGGATCTTCTTCAAACCGCCGTTGTACAGCAACAGGCTTATTCCTACAACTGAGACAGAATACATTTAACCCCTCGTCCGAGCAAGAGATATAGCAGGCACATAGACGAACCGGCCGTGTCAAGCAGTGCGCAGCGTCGTGATGCCCCTCGAAGGCCTAATTCGGTGAACGGAGGTTTGAATGCTCAGGATGTGGTGGATAATGGCAGAACGTGAAGGGAGGCCGCATTAGCAGCGCAACACGCGGGTCATCATCAACCCGCCCCGGTTCAGCCAGCGGCGTCAGTAGAACGAGGGACCGGGCTTGCCTTCAGCTCCTGGCACTACAAAAAAATACACTTCCATGATGATACGTGTTTGTCACAGTAGGTCGCGTTTTTTGTCATGCATGTACATCCATGACAAATTTATGACAGGATCAAGATAGTCATACCTGTGCGGTCGTAGAAGTGTTCCATGACATTACCAAAATTATCATCACGGAAGTGTCCACTTCCATGACGATAAATCGCGCGTCACAGAAGTGCTTTCGTCAAGGGTGACCGACATGTGGTATCCACCGTAACGGAACGCCGTTAAGCTATCGGGTCGGATTTTGGATCCGATAACCCGTTAACAGCCCCGACCAATGGGAAATTTCCACGTGTAAAATTCTGATTGGCCGAAGAGAACACCTGTCAGCTCGTTAGTGGGCCAGATGTCGCCTGTACATTGGAGGAGACATGCCTATGGTACGTTGACACGTGGCTGGGCCCAACAGAGGCCCATATAGGTTAAAAAGGCCGGCCCAGTCAAAGGCCCGTAGAACTTAATCAGGTACTAGTGGGCCAGCCCAATAACGGCCTGCTTAATAAAGGCCCATTTACAGCCCGAAACCAGATATGGCCCGTTAATTGTTCGCCCAATATTTGGGCCCATTTACGGCCCGAAGCCAGATCTGGCCCGTTAATTGTTCGCCCAATATTTGGGCCCATTTGCGACCCGAAGCCAGATCTGGCCAGTTAATTGTTCGCCGAATATTCGGGCCCAACTACAGCCCAGTGACTTTCGGCCTGTTAGAAGCCTGATGTAGACATTGGCCCATTTCAGCCCGGTGTGACTTTCGGCCTGGGAATGGCCCGTGCTGCCCATGGGCCATATATGGTCTGACAGGACATCAGGCCCACTAACGGCCCGTGCTAAAGGTGGCAATAGTTAAGCCCAACGTGACTTTGGGCCTGTTAAAGGCCTGTCATGTAATTCGGCCCGTTGATGCCTGTACTAAGCTTTCGGCCTCTTAAAGGCCCATGATATCAGTGGGCTAACTAAGGCCCGAGATATGTTTCGGCCTGGTAACGACCTGTGAGCTAACTGGGCCCATAACGGCCCGGTTTACATTTCGGCCTGCTGAGGGCCCGTCGACGACTAGTGAAAACTGAAGGCCAACATGCATTTTGGCCTGCTAAAGGCCCGTGGTTTCATCTCGGCCGTAACAAGCCAGTACAATATTCAGCCTGTTAATGGCCCAATGCTACCTGGGCCGAACTAAGCGCTGGGTCGACAAAAGGCCCAACTAAAATATAGGCTGGTGTAAGTTTGGGCCTGACGTAATGTGTGAAGGCCCCAATCATTCGGGCCCAAGAAAGATGCAGGCCGGCCCAATTGTGGCCCACTAAAAACCTTGCCCATTATCGAATGTTTTGGCCCGGTCGACTACATCTGATTTTTTTTCAGATAGCGAATGATGGCAGTAACTAGTAGGAATTAAGAACAAACCTACTCTACACAATAAAGAAATTACGGCATAGTAACTAAGAATAAACCTACACTATACAATAAATGATTTAAGGTATATTACATCCACTGGGCATCGAAGTTCGCCACCAGTGATCATAAAGCGCAATTAAGAAGAAGATTACAAAAAGTAGGCACCATTGCAGCGTAACAAAATAATACTGAACCGAGACCACTTCCAAGACAGTTCAAGAAAGGTTAGCCTTGCGGGGGAACTGCTGTGCAAGCTGCTGAGCAAGGCTGTGAGACCGGCCTAGCATGTCGGTCATAGCTTCCAGGTGTAGCTGTTTTGCGATGAGGTTCTCATTGGTGTTCTCTGCAATCTTTCTTAGAGATAGGACTTCAAGTCGAAGTTGAGTTGCAGAATGCCTTTCTGCTAGAACTTGGGACTGAAGAAGTCGAACTGATTCAGATAACGAATTCTTTGAGCTTGTCTGACTGTTAGTCTCAAGTAACTTGAACACTGCATCAAGACAAGACTTTGGGGTTGTCTCGCTATCTTCAAGATGTTTTGCCTTCTTTGCTGCAATATATGTTGGGTTTGTCTCACAGCCTTCATCAGACTTGTGCATGCCATCAGGCATATCACCCTGAAACAAAGCAGAGAGATGACAGGTTTTGCACGTGTATAAACAAAGATGATAACTGTTCTGTCAATTCTATCCAATTTTAAATTAGAAAATAAAGAGTAAGTTCAAAATATCAATAGCATAATTTGGCATTGTTCATAATGCGGGGAGCTTCACCACACTACTGGATTACCATGTCAACATAACAAGCATAGATGAAGGGCAAAGAAAATCATTATATCTATTTTGGATAATGTGCATGGCATGTTGTTCATATCATCAGCCACATCAGTAAGATAAAACAGGAGATGACAAGGTGCAAACGTGGGCTGCTTCACCACACACTGGACTATAGATCCACAAAATCAAGCATACATATAGGGAGTATTAAGTAATGTGCATGGTATGAATAAGAAATTTGGTTTTACAAGTAAAACTTAGAACTTACGATTCTTACGAACATGCATTTTGGTAGAAACAGCAAACTAAACAGCAGTAAACGATAGGGAGTATGAGCAAATTAAACAGCAGTTGAGGATAAAGGCTTTAGAAGGACCAACTTACATTAACAGTTAACACCGGCTTTATAATGCCCTTCTCCATGTCAAGGGAAGGATAACTCAAGAATTTTAGCATAGAATCTTCTTCATAAGCATTGCCTGTACTCTACATTTTGTAGAGAGTAATTATAGATATGATAATACTGGAAGGGATAGAGGATAATGAAGATAAGATGCAGATTGATGCTACATAATCAACTACCAATCCCTAGAAGTACAAGTGTTACAGGACAAAATGTACTGACAAGAGCAATGGGCTACACTTCTGCACTGGCATTGTCTGTGTATTGTACTTGTTGGTAAGATTAAATATAGATCTGATCTTTTTTAGTAAATGGTGGGCAAGGGAGATAAGATGCAGAATGCTACAAAATGAACCAATCCCTCTTCCCATAACACAAGAGTGTTTTGAACACTGGTGTACTGTACAAAACATTCTTATATTATGGGACGGAGGGAGTAGCTGTTAATGTAAGTACAGTGATAGACCACGTTCAGTCCTTACAAGAGGACTGCAGAGCTAAACCTCTTCAAAAGCATTGGGTTGATTCTAAATTTGTGTAAGAGCCCATATGGATCTTATAATGTCCACCAAATGGGCGATTACGAGGCTAACATGTGCAGTGATGCTACATAATCAAACATCTATGAAAGTAAGTATGGTCATACAGGGCAAGAGGTACTCACAAGAGCAATGCAGTGTGCAGTATAGTTGCGAGATTCTGTGGTCCCTTGAGAACGAATGTTCTTCTGCTAACAGTTTTCGTACAAGTGAGACATTAAGGCAAATGCAGAAATGTAGTTCAAATTGTGATGTGATATCATAGACAGTACCTTACGCTGCAGCCGAGACCAATGTGTAACAAGATTATTCCAGTCACCGTCGGACAAATGTAGCACCGGAGACTTTACAGAAATTTCATTCAGAGGCTTGCAATTGAAGTGCGCTTGCCTCAGGTAGGAATGATACTTCATCAACGAGTGCTTGAAAAGCGCAACCAACTCTTGCTCGTCATCACAATCCAGTTTGCTCCTCGCCTATTTAAAAGAATGAAATCTTGTGTCTTCTGTCAGTAGAAACATATGCAGTAATGACCATGAATAACATTAGTACATTACTTATGCGTAAGTTGCAGAGGAAGACTGGAAATTGTTCTGTGTCTGCAGTATAATCTTTCTATGAAGGAAAGATGCGCACAAAGTTCCTGACAACAACATGAGCTTCGTCTTCTAAACTGGGAAGAAATGGAACAGGGGTCCTATTTGCTGCAATTGGGGCTCTCTCTGGTTCGAAAAGGGATTTGGCAGCTGGATTTGGTGTACTCTTTGCTGGAATGGGGGTTTTGTGTCGTACAGCTGGTGCTATTTCAACTGGCATAATCATACTGTTTGCTGCAGTTGGGGTCTGCTGAGTTGGGGCATCAGAAATGGCCAGTGTAGTAGGGCTAGAGTCTGCTAGAGTTGGGGTATTTTGTGGGTCAGGTGATATTGCAACTACACCTAATGGGCTATTTGATTTATCAGGTGCCACTACCTTTTCCAAATACTTTGCTTGTGCTCCTCCACGATCAGCAATCGCCCTCTTCCTTTTGAATGTCTGATACACAAGAACAACATTTGAATGGATAAATATGGTATGATGATAGATGGAATATGAACTAAAAATGGATAGGCAGGGCGTATTCACATACACGATGTGTAAACTAAGCTAATGCAGTTCAACAAAGTAGAAGCAATGCAAAGCATCAGTTGCAAGATATGTGTGAGCAATGTAACCTTGGAAAGTTAGAGCAAGTACCTTGATGGGTGAATAAGATAGGGCATCTTCCTCTGACTCCTCCACTAGGGAGCTACATTGACTTAGGTCTCCCTCTAGCTCAGAATCACTGTTAGGATCATATTCTGAGCATGAATCTGTAGGTGGAGAGTGTTTGCATTGCATTGCATCCAGACTTGATTTCAGTCCCTTAATGCCAAGTTTGACTGCCATGGCATTGTTCTGCTTTATTCTTTTCATGCGCGCAAGCTCATAATCATTATGATGTTGTTTAGAATATGAGATTCATGAAAACATAAAAAGTAGTCAGATTATCTATGGAATGCATTGCGGATTCAACTCGGAGAGTGTCTCCCTATAAACCCCTGCATATGCAAAGTTCACGTCCCCAACCATGCTGACCAGACCACATACATAAATACAAACCCCTTATGTCTCTATAATAGGCAGGCACACATTTCAAAACTGAAGTAGGAACATTAGAATCATATGAAATTCGTATTTGAACAAATAAACTAAGCAATTATGAGTGGCGTAATGTTTAGCTTCAAGGATGGAGTGTTGGTAGTGCGACACAAAGCAAGTAGGCAGATTGTATTCCATATAAAAGATCGAAACCTATGTAAGAGCTGGAAATGGCACTTTCTTTCTATACAATGCAGTGTTCGTTATCCACACATGATGGAAGAGATCACATAGAGAAATACTATTCACTCAGGTCTATGGTTCCAGTATTTAGAAACAGGGTGGTCCACCCTAAAAGAATATTGACAACAAATATGACAAGGCAAGCATAGATGTAGTGAATCAATCATTTACTTGTGAGCTTATTAGGACAAGTATGCAGAATTGTAACTGCAGTAAGAGACCGTCCAAAATCTGAATGAAGAAGTTTGTCTAGCACTTATTGTTTGCAACTAATTGATGTGAATAATTGGATATTATATCGAATGAGTAAGAAATACAAGTAAAATTGTCAACAAACCTGGCTTGCAGTAGTAATCTGGGTCAATGTCACTATGGCCAACAATCCAAAATGACTAGTTTCTGTTCCGAGGGCCAGAATTTTGAAAACCCTGTGAACTTTAGAGGTACTAAAGATTACCGAAATACATCTAAACCATTAAGTGTAGGTAGCACTAAGCACACAACAACCCTAATGACAGTCCTGCCTAATGAGTAATGAATCAATTAGAAAATGGGTGATGAGGATTGGCTGCTGAGTGTTGAGGACGTATCTCAGGATAAATCGGGTTGGCTTGGTGGGTGCTGCATGCCTGAGCCCTGAACGGACTGGGATGGTAGGCACGGCGGCGCGCCCGGCCAGCGGTGACGCTGTTGGGCGAGCGGCTCCTGGCCTCCTATTAGTCCGGCGTCTCCTCATAGAGTCATGCTGTCCGGGGACGGCAAGTCGCCGGTGAGGCAGGCGGCTGGGGGCGAGTAGAGATCGGAAGCGCGCAGCAGAACAGAGGGGAATCGGGGCCTGGGACGACCCAAAATCCCAGGGTGGGCCGGCCCACCGTGGGCACCCTGTAGAGATACACACCCGAGCGGCGAACATGCATTTTCGAAACTAATTTAGGAACATTTAGCTGACCAATTAAACAACTCTGTTTTAATAATATCAGATTCGTATTTGAACATCTAAGCTTGTTTAGCTTGATGCGTGGAGCAGTGTTATTATGACACGAAGCACGTATTCTGATCGTATAGTGATCATAAAAGGGGGAAACTCTAAGCATATTTTTTTAGCAAAAGAGGGTTTTCCCTCCGATTTCTATTAAAGAAACCACCACGGAACCAACATGATCAATTAAACCCTAAGCATGATCAATTAAACCGTATTATGGCTGTGCCATGGCAGATTTGAAGCTGCAAACCGGAGAAATGATATTTAGCATCCATTGTTTGCTTCGAACTAAGAACTAAATTCTAAGAGCTGAAAAGAAAGTAGAGTAACCAAGTTAAGATCTAGTTTCTGGTTGAGATCAAAAAGTTGAGGAGATATGAAGTACCACCTCTCTTGCGGAGCCGTGTAGGCATCGGGGGTGCGATGGCTGTCGGTGGCGTTGAAGTAGATCTGCGATGGTAGATGGGTGCATCGGGGGATAAGTCCCGTTGCGGTGGAAGAGAAGGTCGTGTGAGCGTCCCCGACAAAGAGGATGACGGTGCCGATGAAGCGAGAAGACGCGATGCAAGGCTATTGGTCCATCGCTGTGGATGAGAAACGTCCATCTCTAGCAGTGGACGACGCGGTCTTGGTAGGCGCTCCGGCATGGTGGAGGACGGTGGCAATGGATGTGGTGGAGGACGGCGGCGATGGATGGGGTGGCGGACGGAGGCTAGTGTGGGGATGGGGTGTTCTAGCGCGGACGGTGTATGAATGGGAAAATGGAGGGAGAGGTACGGGGAACCATGTTTTTGGGACGCGCCTGTCTGAAATATGGGAAAGTTACGAACTTAGCCCCCGATTAAAATTTGGACGTCTCGTCGGTTAGGGATAGGACGGTAATCTCGCATCTCGCCAATATTTGCCCAGAGCGATTTTGGGCGAGGAGAGGGTGGTTGGTGCCCATGGTTGGCACCCACGATGTATGAACGGGGCTGACAAGTAGGCGGTTGTGTCACGTCTGAGTGAAGTTACAAACCTGCCCCTATTGAAAATATTTGCCTACATCGATTTCGGCCGAGTCGAGTTTCACTACAAAAGAAATACACTTCCGTGATAATACGTGTTTGTCACAGTAGGTCGTGTTTTTTGTCATGCATGTACATCCATGACAAATTTATGACAGAATCAAGATAGTCATACCTGTGCTTTCGTAGAAGTGTTCGATGACATTACCAAAATTATCATCACGGAAGTGTCCACTTCCATGACGATAAATCGCGCGTCACAGAACTGCTTTCGTCAAGGGTGACCGACACGTGGCATTCACCGTAATGGAACGCCATTGAGCTATCGGGTCGGGTTTTGGATCCGATAACCCGTTAACAACCCCGACCAATGGGGATTTTCCACGTGTAAAATCATCATTGGCTGGAGGAAACACGTGTCGGCTCACCGTTGGGACAGATGTCATCCACTCATTGGACAGAAGGCGCCTATGATACATCGACACGTGGCACAACCCAACAGAGGCCCATTCTAGTGAAAAGGCTGACCCGTTTGACTTGGTCAAAAGGTGGCGGGCCGGCCCATGGAAAGCCTGTTAATGGCCTGTTCGCATATAGCCCATTTACAGCCCGCTAACCCAAGGCCCGTTATGCCCTATCCGAATTAGGCCCAGTAGCATCATCTGGGCCATCTAATATGATTCCAACCCATTTTCACTTCTGGCCCATGTATGGCCCATGACGTCTTTCGACCCATATGAGGCCCTATTGTAACTCTTGGCCTATTAACGGCCCATGGTGAAACTGGCCCGCAATGAACAATGTATCACTTTACACACACTAACGGCCCGTGGTGAAACTGGCCCGTAATGAACAGTATATCACTTTATACCCATTAAGGGCCCGTTATTCAGTTGGGCCGTTTCCAGCAAATGTTATCTTTCGGCCTTCTCAGAGCCCATTTATTCTTGGGCTCATTTCCAGCATTTGTTTACTTACGGCCCGTTACTGTCATTTTCTGCTTGTGGGCCAAATTCAGCCCGTGGTTACATCGGCCCGTTTGTGGTCCGTTAATACATTGGGCCGTTTTCATAGCGTCATCAACTACGACCTATTAACGATGCCCCGTTATGGTCATACGGCCCGTATAAGGCCCATTGATGATATGGCCCGTAGAAGGCCCATTGTTTCTACGGCCCGTAGAAGGCCCATTGTTTCTACGGCCCGTAGAAGGCCCATTGTTTCTACAGCCCGTAGAAGGCCCATTGTTTCTACGACCCGTAGAAGGCCTACTGTTTCTACGGCCCGTAGAAGGCCCACTGTTTCTACGGCCCATAGGAGGCCCAGTGTCACTACAGTAAATATTAGCCCATGGTTATTGTGGCCTAGTTTTAAAAAGAACTGCACTGACTACAAGCAAACAAATAAACAAGACAACAAGGAAATAAATAAGCAAGCAACTTATGCTAGGCTATCACGACTGTTACACATATTACATCCACTGGCATCAAAATTCGCCACCAGTGCAAATATAGGGAACAAAGCAGCATATCATATATACAGGTTGTTAAAGTTGGCGACCAGCGCAAATAAACGCCGCAGCAAAACAAATCCAAAACTGAAACCACTTCAGAAGATCTCAAGAAACAATATCCTGGGTACCCATAATGCTGGCAAGATGCTTAGCAAGCTTATTAACTTTCTCTTGTTTGGCGCTTAAATCCTCCAGCGTTTGCTGTTGCACCAGAAAATATGCATCTGAATTCTACAGGGACTTCCTCAGTCCTTCAGCTTCCTGTTGCAGCACATCTGATCGATGTCTTTCAACTTGAAATTGAGACTCAAGAAGACGAACTGATTCAGGCAGCGAGTTCGAAGAGCTTGTGCCAGCAGTAGTGGCCAGTAACTCGAACACTACATCAAGACAGGACTTTTGGGTTCCCTCATTGTCGTCAAGATAGTTTTTATCAGCTTTCTTGGAGACCAACAGGGATGTCTCACTATCTTGAACCTTATCTGCATTACTTCCTTTACCATTGGATAATGCGGTACTGTTCTCCAATATTTTGTCCGCATTCTAAAAGAGAAACAAGCAGACACATCACATGTTTACCATGTTGTATATGAAACTCCTTTTGGTAAATGAGTTCAGTAGTAAAGTGGACATGATAACAACATGAAACAAACATATATCTATGTGCCATGGTCACTTTATGGTCTATATCATTCTAGTTTTTGTTGCCAAATCAAGATAGAGACACAGTTCAAATAATATTTGTTCAAGACAAAGCAGAATAGACAGAATATAAGTGTGGGTAACTATAGAGCAATAACAACACTTGTAATGTGCATGACATGAGAACATAACTGTTTATTCAATTGAAACTGAAATCAACATAGAGCAGCTTACAATAGCAAACCAGTTAAAGAAACAGGTTTAAAACATACCTGTTGCACCATTGGAGTTTCAATTCCATCCTTCAAATTTGAAAATAGTTGGTATGAGTAAATACAGTAATGCAAGAGCAAAGGAGTATGAACCATAGCTACATAACCTGACCTGAGAACAAATCTTCTTCTCCTTTAAGCGTTGAGTTGGGATTCAGAGTGTTGGTCCTCGTGCTTTGGGCACTGCAGTTCCCTTACTAACCGCTTGTGTTTGGGTGCTCTGTGGTGGAGATAGTGCTGTGTCAACTGGAACTGGGTTACTATCTGCCGGGGTTGGGGTTAAAAGGGGTGTAGCTGGTTCTCTGTCCAACTGGGTAGGGGTACAATCTGCGAGAGTCTAGGTTATGTGTGGTGGATTTGGTCCTTGGGCAAGTACAACCGTGGTTCTATCTGCATCAGCTGGTAGCACTATCTTTTCTGAAGACCGTGTTGTTACTCCCTTAGATACTGCCATCACGCTCTCCAATTCAAATGGCTGATAAACAAGAAAAGTAATTGAAAGTATAGACATTGTATGATAGACAGGTGCAATGGATAGTGTGGAATAAAGGAGGGCATGAAATAATTCATATTTATGTTGTCTAACCAAACATGATAGCATGACACAATTTCACATATATGATGGCTAACTAAACAGGATAGCATGACACAATTTCACATTATGATGGCTAACTAAAATAGATGGAAAGACATAGTTCAAAATATGAGACTATGTAAACAGGATGACATGACATAACTATATAATGTGTTTATTAAATAGGTTGGCATGCCATAATTCACATACATTCATGGATAGAATGCCATAATTCTAAATATGATGACTGTAAACACTAAACAGGATGAGATGATATAACTATATGATGTCTTTATTAAATGGGTTTCCATGCCATAATTCAGATAGATAATGTGTATGTACTATGTAAACATGATGGCATGATATAATTCAAATATATGATTTATATGGTAAGCAAGTAAGCAGATGGCAATCTATACATGATGTAAAAACTAAGCAATGCAAGACAACATGCATGACATGGGTAATATAACCCTGCCAAGTTTGAGCATAGACCTCAGGGGGGGAATAGGACTGGTCATCAGTCTCTGAATCCTCCTCTGAGGAGCTCTCTATAGCCAGCAAGATGTCTGCTTCAGCAGGTAACATTGTCTACTCTGAATACCTTGTTTTCACTCCAGATACTTCCATCACCGCTTCAAATGGCTGATGCACAGGAAGAGTAGCTGAATATACAAATGTTGTCGACAAATGGAACACGTAATACAAAAAATGATAGCATGATATAATCCACATACATGATGATTGTCTAAACAGCATGGCATTGCATAATGCACATATATAATGCCTTTGCAACAAGATAGCATTGTATAATTCACATATATAATGTCTTGCAACAAGATGGCAATGCATAATTCACATATATGGTAATTAGACATTGAATAGGTGGCATTCACACAAAGCATGTCTAAACTAATCAAATGGCATAGCAATGCGAGACACCATACGCATGATATGAGCAACATAACCCTGCCAAGTTAGAGCATACACCTCGGGGGGGGGGATAGGACTGGTCATCTGTCTCTGAATCCTCCTCTGAGGAGCTATCCGTAACCAGCGAGATATGCGCTTCGTCAGATAGCATAGTCTGCTCAGAAGACCTTGTTTTCACTCCAGAATTTGCCATCACCGTGTCAAATGGCTGATGCACACGAAGAGCAGTTGAATGTACTAACATTGTTGACGAATGTAATATGTAACGAAAAAAAAGATGGCCTGCTATAATTTACATATAAGATGACTGGCTAAGCAGGATGGCATTGCAAAATTCACATATATGATGCCTGGCTAAACAAGGTGGCGTTGCATAATTCACATAAACGATGAATAAACTAAACAGATGGCATTCGCACAAAGGATGTATAAACTAAGCAGATGACATATTTGATGTATAAAGTAAGCAATGCAAGACACCATATGCATGATATAACCAACATCAGCATGCCAAGTTAGAGCGAAGACCTCAGGGGTTAAATAGGAGTTATCTTCTCCTTCTGAATCACCCTCAGAACAGATATCTTCCTCTTGATTACAATCCGAAATGCATGGAGGGGGGCTGCCTTTGCGCCTACCATGGAGTGACGTCTGCATGAAATTATATTGCCACGCAAGGCTCGTCTCTTTTGCTCTACATGTTCAGTTCCATTGTTTACAATAACTGTCATGCATATGAATAAAACATAGTGAGATTATGTAAGGAGTGCATGCAGAAATCCAGAGTGATGGTAGCAACCTATGGATAGACCCAAAACCAATAATAGCAGGCAGATAATGGCTTCAGTTAATAAATACAGATAATGTCTTCTTTACTGTTTGTTTCCCACCCAACATGAAACTCATAGTAGACACCGAAGATTAACCAGATAGTAGATAGATACTATTGATAGCGGCCCCGATATGTACCCCACAACCATTTAAAAACTCAAGTTTGACCATTAGTTTGGAGCTGACTCAGAGTCTAATTGGTGAACAGGACGATAAAGTAGCATGTAATATTAAGTGATGCATAACGTAAGCAGACACGAAAGAGTGCGACCTCTCTTGCAGACCCGTGTAGTCCTCGAGGTCATCTGCTCGGTTGATGATGGTAATGCAGTTTTCATGGCTGCCAGCGGCGGGGAAGAAGATCTGAGGCGGCGAAAGACAGTCTGGAGGCCGGATCCCTGCTCTGCTGGACCCTTCTATCATTGGAGCAGCTGAGCTGGGGTGGACAACGGCGCATCAGGACCGGGACAAACCACGCAAGGTTTTCTTTGACAACTATCTGTAAGAGAAGTAATTTTGTAAGGGTTCGTTTGAATTGGAGGATTCCAACAATGCAGGTATAGGAAATAGACAGGAATAGGATAGGAATGCACGTGCAAAACAGAGAATTCAAAAACACAGGATTTCCGCCAATCTAGGTGTTTGATTCACAACAATTGGAAGATCACACGATGCAAAGAAGCATGGTGAGATTAAGTCAAACCACAAGAAAATGTACGGTTATAATGCTATTATGCTACTATCTCTTAGTGTTGTGCTTCATGAATAGAAATTTGAAAAGGAGCACAAGTGAAAATTAAAATTCCTACGTTTTTTATTTCAAGGAGACACTAAGGAACAAATCCGTGTGCTCAGTGGACAATATATATATAACATGTGGAGTAAAAAAGAGATGCAGCAAGTGTACAACCTCTTTGGTGAAGCCATGTCGATCTCAGCGTGATTGGGTTGGCCAGTGAGGATGCTTCGGCTGACTTTGCTGTCAGAGGAGGGGAAGTAGATCTTAGGCGTCTGGAGATGGAGCCCGAGGTACTGCTCCGCTGTGATGGAGGTTTCGTCGTTGGAGCAGCTCCGGTGAGTTGTACGACGCCGAGGCTGAAGCAGGACAAGAGAGACAACGAACAACGTTAACCTGAGTGGAATTCTAATAGCATCTCCAATACATGACGTAAAATACATAACCACAAAGTGCTATATGTAAAATACATCAGCCGCTCATCTCTGAACTTAACTGTCAAAACTGAACTTAACTGTCGAAACTGAACCTAACTGTCCAAACTGAATTTTGCTGTCGAAACTGCATTTTGCTATCGAAACTGAACGCACTAGCAAGGTGAGGCTACACGTCGGTCGACTGACTTTTTCATCTCTGGTCAGTCAATTTTGCAGCCGTTGGATACGAAATGAAGGGTCTGTGGTTCATCTTCAACCTCCACCCCCTGAGCCGCCAGCCACCACCGGCCAAACAGCAGCCCCCCGCCGCCCGCGGCCGATGGTGCACCGCCCCGCCCGCCCCAAAAACACTCCCCACCGCCGGTCCGCCGCCGCCCCTGCCATCCCTCTAGGCCCCCCGTGCCGAGCTTTTTCTCCGGCGATCTCCACGCCACCGCCCCGCCAACGCCCCGCCACCGCCGGCGACCACCGCCCCCATCCTGAACCCTAAGATAGATAGTGGGGTACCTCTCCGGCGAACCCCCTCCCCGCTGCGGCTGGTTCTTCCTTCACCCCGGCGAGCCCACCCCTTGGAAATCGACTGACCCAAAAGTCGATTCAGTCGACTGAAGTGTAGCCAAATCGGAGCAGCATCGCAAGCAAGAGCAAGAGCAGCAGCGCGAGCAAGAGAAATAGCAAGAGCAGACCAGGCAGGGGACCGAGAGCAAGAGCAGAGCAGCAGCACGAGCGAGAGCTAAAGTAGCAACAACTCCTACTGATGTGGACGTCGCCGCCGAGGGAGTGACGCCATGGAGGAAGTGGCCGGCGACGCCGCCGTGGATGGAGCCGCGCCGTGTCGGCTCGGGACCGAGCGCCGGCAGCACCGTGAGATCGAATCAAGAAGAAAATGTGGCGATTAGTGTACAACCTCTTTGGTGGCGCCGATTAGGCCGCATCTTCATCCGAGGAAACGGTGATGATGATGCTCTTCCGGTGGTGCAGGTGAAGACGGCGGTGTGGGAATGGAGGTGGCGTGAAAGACAAGGGGAACATCGGGGCAGTTCCTTGGAGGTGGAGGACGGGGTGGCTGAACTGGTGGGACGATGAGATCGACGACAGATCCTCATCCGGTACGGTGGATGAGGGACGTCGAGGTGTTGCTGTGGACGATGTCGTCGGGGAAGAAGCTCTGGCTGGGTGGCGGACGGAGAAGGGTGTGGGGTTTCGTCGCGGGTTTTTGCGGCCTCGGTGTATGAATGGGTGGGCGGATGGGATGGCAGTGGGGAGCCATGGCTTAGAGACGCGCTTGTCCGAAATGTGGGGTAAGTTACGAAAGTACCCCCCACCGATTTGAGGCGGTTCTTTCGGTTCAGGGGTACCACACGCTTTCGTGTGTCGAGATTTCACAGGAGGTGGGAGTTTCCGCGCGCGTTGTAGTTTCGGAATAGCAAGGCGCGGGTTGAGATGGAGGGAGTTGTCGGAGCACAACGAGACAAAGATGTATCTTAAATATTTCGGGCTAACAAGGAGTGGTTTGAAATTTTTGGACAAGCCTAACATGTACTGTACCAAATCAATGCACACTACAAATGTCATTCAAAACTTTGAATTCATGTTATGTTCAATTAAAATATTTCTCTACATGTATAATGCATGCAACCTACTACTCAAATGAACGTTTTAGTGCATTCCAAACATATATACTACCGCTTCAATATGAACTAAATTTGAATAAGATCTACAGTAATGATTGTTGTGAAGTCAAAGCATTTGAACTCGTTTCTCTATTTTAATAAGATCTACAATCATCATTATTGTCAAGTTAAACCATCGTTTGTGTATTATCTTCACAGCACACCACATGATCAGTATCGAGTTACATATGAACTATGTGTACTATATGAACTCGAACTAGATTTTTTGAATCCACTTTATTTTGATTTCAAATCACAATACATTTCTAGCTCTAGCTAGATCTTCATAATCTAAACCATGTCTCATATGTATAATGTGTTTATCACATTATGTATGGTGCCCCGCCCCCTACGCCTACAAGTATTTAGATGTGAGTTGCAAACACCACACATTACCACAAATTCAAATAAAATGTGAGAATGTTCGATATATAGTATTGTTTAGATTGCTCGATATTTAGTTGTAAGCTGCAAACGCTGCACATTATCACAAATTCAAATAAAATGTGAGACTATTTGATGTATAGTATGGTTTAGATTGTTCGGCATTTAGCTGTGAGTTGCAAACGCCATGCATTATCATATAACATGTGCACAACACGTGTATCACTGCTATATTCATGCATGCAATGTTTAAAACACTATGATCTCCTATTCAAATATATGAATCCGCTTTCATATCAAATTATGATCTTTGTTAGTCTCTTACACCCACACAGTCCTCTAACCTTTGTAGCTACCACTAACTTTCTCTCATGCATGCACACGCCCTCCTCGCCCTCCCCCTCCCTCGGCATTCTATCCACCGAGCACATTCATTTTTTCCTTTAGGTCGTTCTCCCAGAGTCTCCACAACTCCTTTCCGACACACACCGATCGATAAACCTCTCCAGCGATGCCTGCCTACAACATACACACACAGCTTCAATCTCCTCCTTTATGTGTCCTTGCCTCGTGTCTCTCATATGGTCAGACACACGTGTAAACTCTCACCCCTCTTTTAATCTATCTCACAACCGCACACTCCTCTCCCTATCCAGCTAGTAGTTGGGCCTCTCGCACCACGTCCTAGCTCCATTCTCTCTGTCTATCCGTCTCACTAGGCCTTATTTGCCTCTAACAAATGGACGTACACCGACCGATCTCTCGCTATACATATAGCCAGCTAGGTCCTTATAACTCATTTTTACCCACACATCGATCGATATACCTCATTAGTTGCGTCTCTCCCTTCCTCCGACAAACAAAAATTGATTCTACCGATCTAGTTAGGTTTGCTTACCAAACACATGGTTCCCCTTCATCATCCATGGATGCGTCCCGATAGATCTATCACGCACAGGCACACACAGAAACACATCCCCACTTTTATTAATAACATTGCAGTTCCACCCTCAGTTTGTCTAGTAGGCCTCTCCCAACATCTCCGAGAAGCAAGTGCATCACCCATCCAGCACTCTACCCCTCTCCCTCCCTTTCCCTCCCCCCCTCTCTCTCCTCTCTCTCTCTGTCCCATCATATTTCCCGTCCTTCAGTTATGTATGGATGTCGACCGATCTCCCTCATGACATAGCTGGGTCTCTCCTTCTCAACACATATACGAGTCGTTCTACCTCTATAGTTAGGCCTCTGC
>NC_041387.1:512133316-512144875 GCF_002162155.2 Triticum dicoccoides
CACACAAACTTGACATGTGCCCTCTAATGTTCTGGTAGGCCAGTCGCCCTATACCTTTGACTTGCACACACACACACACACGCAATTTCGATGGCTCTCTTCATCGATCTCGCACCCACCCGTACTTGATCCTCTCTTTGACTCTATCGATAGCTATGACCCCTCCCTCTCTTCTCGTGAATTGCCCGACCCTCCATGTATGATATGGATAGGCCTCCATTTCACACACATTGCATGCAAAATTTTGTTTGAGATGTCATCGACACATATTCCCACAAATAATTCACGAAATCAACCCCCCACCCCACCCCCACCCCCCACCACAAAACAAAAAACACTCACGAACGCGGTTTGTATCTCTCACACACACCCACATAGGTGGGGGACGTCCACGAAGAGAAGAGGTGCATGCACGGCACATGTACTCCCGTCTCTTTCCCAACCACACCCGCGCGGGTACACGGTGGAGCTCATTTCCGTACGAAAAAGGCAGCCCACATGGTAATTTGGCATGTGTACTGGTTGTCCACTTGGTGGAGGGAGGATCGTCTACCACGGGTGAACAAACAAATTGCGACTTGACGCGTTATGTTAAATTAAAAAAAGAGGCAAACCATGTGGGGCCTACCTTAGAGGCAAGGCTCTATACGCTGGAGTACTTTTGATGTGTCCCGTCAACTCGCAGAACAAGGAGAAGCTTGCTTAGTACGCCGTCTCCCTCGCCCACGGGCGCGGTGGCTCGCAGGATGAGGTGAAGCTTGCTCCTCCCTCGCCCATGCGCGCGGTGGCTCGCAGGACGAGGAGAAAAATTTACTACTCCCTCCGTTTACTCCTCGTCCCTACTACCTTGGTTATAGAGATTATATCATATTGTTTGGAATATATATGTCCTTAGTAGATTTCAATATGAACTACTAGTACATACTCCAAACACTGATGTATATAGACGTATTTTAGAGTGTAGATTCACTCATTTTGCTCCGTATGTAGTAGCACTCTCCCTCGTCCCTTGACCCTCGCCCACGTGGTGGACGTGCATCAATTCATTCGGTCTCATATAGCCAGAACGATATATACTGCACTACCATTATTGCTCGACTTCCTGAAGAGGCGAAGAGCCAATCGCAAGGTTAATATTTTGGAGATGCCAAGCGCAAGGTTATAGGAGAACGAGTAGTAGGTGCCGCGTCATTTATAAATATATTTTTTTCTTCAGTGGCACGTACGCAATATGATAGGTTCATATGGAGAGAAAAGGAAACCGCTCCACTATATACATAGTCAGGACGGGCCAACCTACACGGTTGCTTGCTGGGGTTGCTCTCTTCACACTCTCTCGCACAAAACGACTGTGGCCACATCTCTAACATCCCGGCGGATCACGTCCGCTTGGGGAAGGGGTGGATGCTTAGTGTAGATGCGGTGTCCTTCGCCGACGGCGAAAACCCACTGTCGGCACGTCCCGATCAGGGGTCCCTGCCGTTCTCTCTCACAAAGCCGGTGAGGTTGCCTTTGTCCCTTGCTCACTGCCGGGACGTGGGCAGTTGCCGCCTCCCACGGCCCTCCTCAAGGTCGAGCTACGTCCCTCAGGTACGACTCCCTTTACAGCCGGCTTGCACCACTGCTCCAGCTGCCCACATCACTCCCTGTGGATATTTCTCTACTTCTTTGCCCCGCACATACCTGATACCTCTACTAGCTTCTACGTACTGTATTTGTGATGAGTTTATGTCTCATCAACTAGTCCTAGTAATCTTATTCTAATCACGCTTCTTCAATTTCTTTGCCACAAGGATGCTCATCTCAATTTTGGTGAAACTGCACAAAATGATCCAATGGTCAAAAGGTTGCAAACTTCATTTATTAGGAAGCTCGAACATTGCCAGCAAATTGAAGCCTGGTCAGGGTTCACGGTTCAAGGGCTAGGGACTGCATGGATCGTTTTTTTCTTTAGCTGCCTCTATTCCAAAATAAGTGTCAACTTTAGTAGTAGTACAACTTTGTACTAAAGTTTGCACAAAGTTGAGACACTTATTTTGGAACGGAGGGAGTACATATTTGCTATGATCTGTCAATCATTGAGATGCAATAGCATGCATGTTAGTCTCCTTTGTATTTGATGAAATGTTGCAACGGGCAACCTTGGACGCAAGAGACATGTAACAGGAGCTGGAAGCTTCATAGCATTGTACAAATTTATCTCGCTGATAAATTACAGTACGTACTAGTACTATACTAGTACTTCCTCCGTTCCTAAATATAAGTCTTTGTAGAGATTTCACCATTAACCACATGCAGATGTATATAGATGCATTTGAAGTGTAGATTCATTTATTTTGTTCCGTATGTTGTTCACCTAGTGGAATCTCTACAAAGACTTATCTACTAGTAATAGCTAGCCCCCACTACTAGGAATTCTCTATCCTCTACTTGAGCCACATCATCAAAATTGACGTAGCCGTTAGATGAAGTAAATCAGTCATAATAGCCGTCTGATCTAGACGTTGAGAGGCTGAGCACTAAGCCACATGCAAGCATGCAGAAATACCATGGCACATGCATGTGAGTGGGTTTTAAATCACATCAACATGTCTGCATGCAAGCATGCACCGGTAGCATGCATGTAAGTGAGCGTTTAAGTCCCATTAACATGTTAAAAAGAAAAATATAATCCCATTATGCAGTAGGAGTTGGCTGATCTTTTTTTCTTATGTGGGATGATCTAAATGATGATGGGAGTTTATTTAGTTTGGCTACCACATTTGTCATGCGGTTATAGATTTTTTTTAGTTCTATGAAATCGATAATTTTGCGCAGAGAGATATACCGCTGTTCCGCGGCAACGAGCGGGGACTCATCTAGTAATATTTAGGAATGGAGGGAGTACTATGTAAAGAGTTAGGTGTCGCACGGTGATAGTGTGAGGTGGTCCATGTAATCACTGAGCCTGCGTGTTTTCACTGCTCTTGCACTCCTCCTCTGTAAGAATGGAGAAAATTGTAATCTACTACCTCCTTTCGCTGAAAGCATGGGACATCCAGCAGTCCTACCACCTCAGTAATAAAGACCAATGAGCCGTCAAATCACATAGACCCAGCAGTAAGTTGGACGGACGAAGCAACCATCACTCTTGCGCCAGTGAGAGGTCGCGTCCGCTTTGCCCAGGCATGAATGCGACACCGATTCTTTGGAGCGGCGCTGACCGTTTCGGGCGGGAAGCGCGCGCGGGCGGTGGAGGGGCTTTGGGTAGGCCAGGCTGGTCAGGAGCGGGCGTGGCAGCTGTCCGCATGTCCCTACCGGACACGCCCGGAAACGAGAGGATGCACCGACTCTCGCGGCTAAAATCGTACACTACACACCATATCTCTGTAGGAGTAGGTCGATCTGTCACACTCTCTAACACACACATGCTATTAAACACACACACGCACACGCACACGCATGCACCTTGGTCCCGTTGCACCTTCTAACGTGACTTATTACACCTAGACGGAGGGAGTAGTAAGTATACGAGATACGGTGGCACACTGACTTAAGTCGAATACAAGTGCCCAAAATTTCTGTGCATGTTATAATAAGGATTCACCTAAAATAGTACGTGAGCGAATAGAGGGATCAATTGGACAGTGTTCCCGAGCAGTAGTGAGATGTGTGAGGTAGTAAGATACACCGATGGCGCTTTTAATTTTTCTTATTAATTTGTTTGTTTCACCCTCTGACTGGTGGGACCCAACGTACTACGTGGAGAGAGGTAAGGTGACTAAGGCTGCATTATTTCTGCACTACTGTGGATAGTCTTACCACCAAAGCCACATGACACGATTATGATTGAAATCCTAATGACTCCCAGACACACACACACACAAAAACACGGCATGCCTGTCACACGAATGCAGGAATGTATAAAAGGTTATTTTCCTCTCGTTGAACATAACGGGAGGGTTGTGTAGCTGGTTAGCCTGTTCGCTCATCAAACTTGAGGTCTCAGGTTCGATAACTACACTTGAGCATAATTTTTGCCAGGAGGATTCATTGACTGGTCAAAATGTTTTCTAGGGTTTGCATGCTTCACACTCTCTCTCCAGTATATATATACACGCTGGAGCCTCAGCGCTTGTAGTTGCTCTCCTCACACTCTCTCGCCCTCTCCCGCTGGATCCTTAGCGCTTGTAGTTGCTCTCTTCACACTCTCTCGCCCTCTCCAGATCTAAACAAGACTTCGTTGGCCTCTCTCTCCCCTCATTGCTGCTCAAAGAGCCGGCAGGATCCGTCCGCCGGGAAGGGAAGGAGGCTTAACGCTGTCACCGGAATCCACTACCGGCACTGCTGTTCACTTTCCACCCAGTGGCGGCGCGGGAGGGCCTCCGACCCTTCTTCTTCGCCGCCATCCCGTCGCCCACCGAACCACGCCCCAAGAACCTTAAGGTATATTTTACTTACTCGACATGCATTGCTCTAGCTGCATGTATACCATGAATCTA
The DNA here is from genome assembly GCF_002162155.2 of Triticum dicoccoides. Lineage (NCBI taxonomy): Eukaryota > Viridiplantae > Streptophyta > Magnoliopsida > Poales > Poaceae > Triticum > Triticum dicoccoides. The sequence continues at coordinate 512,137,798 of NC_041387.1, forward strand.
GGATGTGATTCAAAGAGGAAAGGAGTGGGGGAAAGTAGTGGGAAAAGTTGTATATATCATGAATCTAGGACGTGGTTCAAAGAGGAAATGGAGGGGGAAAGTTGTATAGCATGAATCTAGGACGTGGTTCAAAGAGGAAAGGAATGGGGGAAAGTAGTGGGGAAAGTTGTATCGCATAAATCTAGGACGTGGTTCAAAGAGGAAAGGAAGGGGCAAAAGTACTAGTTCAAAAAGGAAAGGAAGGGACAAGGCTGTAGAGTTTGAGCAGGACTAGATTTGCTGCGCTCACATAGGGAAAGGTGTCTAAAGATAACAAAACTGGGACCAACACAAATATGCTCCTTGGTTGTTTGTTCTTTGTTGCAACAGACTGTGCATGACCACAATACATCGGTAGATGCACATGGTGCTGGTGCGTCCACTGTCCCGTGCAACTCATTAGCTGTTGTTAATCTATGGCCCTGTTTGGTTAAAAACTCCCTAGTCCCTACCTGCTTGGTTCCAGGGACTAAACATGGACTAGAGGTTATTAAATGACATGATAAAAGACCATGTTACCCCTAGTAATGAACTAATAGAAACAAGGTGCGATGCGTGGCAGGGGCAACTGTTGGAAAAAGTCCCAAAAAGACTCCCTCGGGGTCTTCTTTCTTTAGTCCCAAATGCCCACTTTTAGTCCCGAAAAGTCCCTCCTATTTGGTTTAGATGTGACTGACACGGAGTTTTTTAGTCCCTACACCAAAATGTCCCTATAAACAAACACCCTCTAATAATGCCGCTGGAAAATTGATGCAATGCCACAGTTAAAAGCAAATTACATGTTTAACGAATTTTATTGTTAATATAATCTCTATGTTAATATTAACCAATGCCACCATTTGAGAAATGCTACTGTCTTGCTTTCTTTCCCATTTAGATAAGGTAGACGCTTCTTTTTGTTGGCTTCTGTGTCATCCACCGTTATTGACCACTAATTGTTTCCTTTGCACCTCTGTGTAAATAGGGTTATCTACTTCACCTCGTTGCCATTGTGACCTTTTGTTGCACTGCACAAAACACTTTTGTTTTAAGAGTGTTTTGTGCAGTTCAACCAAAATGTCACACCGACAATGTTGCTTGATTGCTTGATCTTAGTGGAACTGCACAAGAGGAGATCTTACTTCCTATCCGTTAAGGCGAATTTGGTTCAGATCTTCTTCTTGTGAGTTGTTTGAATTCCGCATCATGAGAGGTCAGTACTAGCCTTCTTTCACATGATTCTGCAGTGTGCTTTCATATGTTGTGCTACTTGTACGATAATGTTGCTTGATTTTAGTGAACTACACAAATGGAGACAAGACTTCCAATCTGTATGTGCACCGTAATATCCCATTGAGGTAAGATAAGGATATTTCACAACTGTTGGCCTGTATTTTGCCACTTTCATCAGAAAATTAAGTTTAGTACTATACTTGTGCTCCCTAATTGACATGCCAAATCTTACATTGAAGGCGAAGCTTGTATGTTATTGAACCAAGTGATGACGGGGAAGAACAAGCAGAAGAAAAACAAAAATCAACTCCCGATGCTGTAAAGAAGCACTGGAACTATGATGACACAAGTAATGATATAGTTTTGCATCTTAATTTATTGCTATGGCTGGAACGAGCAATTGTTTTGCCACTAATTTGATGCCATACGTAATTATCTCTACTTGTGCAAACAGGGATCTTCTTTGAAGATACCATATATTTTAGTGGAACTACACAAGAAGATGTTGGAAACATTAAACTAATCGAGGAGTATATAGTAAGCATGGCCACCCCCGTAGATAGCAACAGATGGTTCCCGAGAAGTGCTTCATCTATATGCTCTACACAATTAGCCTCCTGACAAAGGTTGGTACTCGCCCACTGATTTCATCCATATGATTGAGCTTTGTCATCTCTATTGGTGTTGTGCTACTGTTTAGATACTGTCATGAAAAAGTGGTATTGTCCTTGGGAAGTGCTTCATCTGTGCTATTTTAAATATTTCCTTTCCTTGTTTTCGAGCAAACATGCATGCTAGCATTTAGTAGTCCTCTTGTCTTCGCACAACAGGATCATCTTCCTCTGAAGAAGAATATGGAGTACGTGAAGTGACTAGTTCCGATTATGCCAGGATGAAGAAGCACTGTCTATCTTCTCATCAAAAGGAGCAGTTGAAGGATGGTTACATTACTCCCCACAAGACCAAACTAACTTCAGCTCAGAAGGACCGACAAATCTCCATTTTTTTGCTGTGATGCGCGAGTATGTTGTTCTAGGATTCTTTCTGGTGAGTTCCATTTTTCTAAAAGTGTGCTCTACATGGACCATGTATGTGCCTGTTGAAGCTGTCAATTCATAGTACAATTTGCTTTATACTAATTACTTTTTTGTATTTGTGCAAACAGGGGTGCTCAGCTTGATTTCAATGGGAACTACACAAAAATGTTCATGAATACATAGAATCATTCATTTCCACCACAAGAAAGGAGGTGCCCATAAGTTCAAGGCGTTGTAACATATAAGGGCGAAATCATACAAGCTACCCATGAATTTGGTTGATTTTGGTGGAACTGCACAAAAAGAACAGCTGGTTTATTTAGCACGAGTTGCCATGTCGATGTCCAAACTGATGGCAAACCCTGCCCATTCCACAATCATAGGCATTTGATATTTTGGAATGGGACAACCTTGTCAAATTTTGCTCATTGATTTTAGAAAGATATGCGTTTGATATTTTCGAATGGGACGCCCTTTGCTATCAGCAGCGGCGATCAATTTTTTCTTTATTCTTTAGTTGTGAAGTAAATATTGCCTCTGACATGTGAGTCGCTGAGATGCATAATCATTGATTGTTTTAAATGTTCTCTATGAATTGCAGGCCTATGTGTTTGATTGCAATGTATAGAAATGCTAAAAAGCTGCTCAAACTCTTTGTACTCCTTCTGTTCCTTTTTACTTCACACATTGTGAAAGTGCATACTTTTTTGTATAAGATTAGTCAAAGTAGAGATACTTTGACTGCAGACAAAACTTGTATGCAGACTAGAAAGGACCGTAGGGAGTACATGTGAAACTACTGCAAACGTGGTGATCACCCTGGGAATAATGCTAGTACGTATTGTTTTGCATGTTCATCCAATGCCAGTGATACAGGAATTCGAACTAATCAAAATAAATTCATTCATACACGGTCGGATTTCATATAAACAAGTCAAATTTCATTACATTTCATACATTCTTCAACTAAAAAGGGGTGTTTGTGGCTGCATGCATCTCCCAGATGCAGAGGCCAGGGGTCATCCTCCTTTTCGAAAAAAACTAAAAAGGGGTGCGCTGGAGGTATAATTAATTAACCGAAGCTACCCACCTGTGTCCCGCTGAGCCGAACAGAAGCTTCAGTGACTTAACTGCAGGTGCAGTTGCGTAACTGACATGTGGCCTGTTGGGCCCACGTGCCAGTTAGCCAACTGCACCAGTAGTTAAGTAGAAGCAGCATTCTTCTCTAGCGCAGCTCTCCGACTCCACGTCGCCGCCAAGAAGCTAACCGACCATCAATGGTCAACCCACCTAGCTTGGCTTCAACCGGAGGGTAGCAGCGGTGGCCTTACTTGGATCCGAGCGGCGGCGACCTACCATGTTCTACTCTTCCTTGTTTTCTGTGTGGCGCGGCCTCGTTGGCAGCGGGGCGGGGCCTCGGCGGAGCCGGCAATACCTTTGTCTCATTGCCGGCGGGCGGCGCCTCAGCGGAGCGGTGGAAATCCTCCCCCACGTTGCTGGCACGGTGGGGCCTCGGCTGAGCCGGCGATGTCCTCTGCCTCGTTGTTGGCGGGGCGGGGCCTCGGCGGAGCCGGCAATGTCCTCTGCCTTGTTATTGGCGCCGCAGGGCCTCGGCGGAGCCGGCGGTGTCCTCTGCCTCGTTGTTGGCACCGCGGGGCATCGGCGGAGCAGGGCGTCATCGACGCCAGTGGAGCGGGGACTCGTCGGAGCCGGCAGTGTCCTCTGCCTCGTTGTTGGCACCACGGGGCGTCGGCGGAGCAGGGCGTTGTTGACGCCAGCGGAGCGGGGACTCGTCGGAGCCGGCATTGTCCTCTGCCTCGTCCTCGGTCTTGCCAAACAGCGCCTCGCCCGCTTCATCACCCTCTTTGCTAGCCTCTTTGTAGGCGGCCGTAGCCTCAACCAACCGCATGCGGTACCGCCAGCACTCGAGGCGGCCCTTGCGGGCGGAGCAGTACGAGTCGAGCAGCGCCTCCTGCTCCGCCCGCTCCGCGGCGATCTGCTCCTCCGCCTGCAGGTACTCCTGGAGGAGATGGTGGTTGTAGGCGGCATCGGCCTACGCCTCCCGGAACTGCTCCTCACACATCTGCCTCACCCTGTCCATATATTGGGCACGGGCCTCGCCGATGGTCATGGTGCAATGCACCGGCGAGGATGGCACGGAGGAGGGGGTTGGCGCCGGATCATCGACTACCATGTTCTCCATTGGGACGTCGTCATCCTCCGGCTGCCTGCCGGCCAGCCGGTCGGCAGCAATGGCTGCTCTCTCCTTGTGGTCCGTCGTCCGCCAGTTCCGAATAGCGCTGGAGCGCGAGGAAGCCATGGTGGGCAGTAGTGGTGTGGACAGGAGAAAGGCAACGGATGCGGATGACTGCGGCTATGGCCGGCGTAGCAGTTTATATAGCAATGGTGGGCGGGCGGAGGGACAGACGTGTGACGCCGGAGTAGCCGCGTCGGCAATCGCGTATCATTAATGTGTGCGGCAGATGGACGGACGGACGACACTTGTGTTGTTTGAAGGCGGAGCAATCGCCTGCACCGGGAAGCGGGGCGGCCGACGCTTACTGTTTCGGGCGGAAAGCGCGCGCGGGCGAGGAGATCACTTTACTTGGATAGGATGACAATGGGGACCCACCAGGTCCATAGCCTCACGTACGCAAGTGCCTCCTTATTATATATATAACTATAATTTATTTTGCTTCCTCCTGGTTTCCTGACATCACGGTCCCACACCATTGTCTACCTATGTACTCCCTCCTTTCCGGTTTATAGGGCTTATCTCAAAATTTTAGTTTTTCCATTTTATAAGGCTCAATTTGGTTGTTTTCCATCACATGTTCAGATTCCAAGGTGCATTAAATCATTGCATGCAAGTATTAAGAGAAAATTGACCAACGCATGTACTTTATGCATGCATGCATTGCAATTAATGCATTGATAAACATAATTTTTTGAGGATAACAAGAGCATTAATTAGGTGCTTTTGCAAAACTAGAAAACATATTCCACCACTCGCCATCTGATTGGTGAGATTTTTGAATTGAGCATTATAAACCGGAAAGGAGGGAGTAGTCAATAAACGAGAGAATTGCACAAGAAGCGGCCGATAGCTGGGACCAAGCAGCTCGAGCAGTATTTGTTTTTTTGAGGTGTGAGCACTGCAGAGTTTTTCGATGTTTACCCCAGATATTAATTTTTCTCCTCTGGACAACAACGAAAACATCGCTGCAGGTATTAACTGGGCGGGCTGTGGCCCATCTAGCCCAGGCCAGATATCCAGCCCATATATTAATTTTTTTCAAGCTGAATATGGCTAGCCCAGCTATACTTTTTTTTAGGAATACCCAGGCAAGGTCAAGTTGTTATTCTCCGCCCCGCAGGGCTGCAAATCTTTCCTAGGAGGGATGCATTAGGCTTAACAAGAAAATGGGCTTTAAGAAGTAATAAATGAGATGTAATTATAAAAACTGGGTAGTAACTATAAAAAAATGCACCAAACAATGATTACTTTATAAAATATTATTTTTGGAATATTGAAAATTTTAATTTCATTAATTGTTGCGAGCGGAATGTTTCATTGGATTTTTACGCAATATAAATTTATATTGAAATTGTATTTAATCTGACTATAATTTCGGGATAAAAATATTCGGATCCCATCAAAATGTGGGAAATTTTATTGAATTCTGTTTTGAACGGTTGGTTGAAATGGGCTGTACTTTTAACAAACTGTAAATGGGCTGTAGTAAATTCCATTAGAATTCAAAAATGGGATATACATTCTTACAAATCTCAAATGGTCTATAAGTTCTCTGCCACACACTTCTGGCCTTACTAAGTTGACGCGTCCCCTAAAAAAACAGAGTTGACGCGTATGCAAGGCTTTGTCAACTTATAGTCAACACACGGTTCTAGCAGCAGTGGCCGTTGGATGTCCATCCAATGGATGCCGTGTTTCTTCTTCAATCTTGGGTATTCTAGCTTCACCCGCCCAAAAAATGATTCATCCCCCTGACATATGGGGTGCACCATTTCGGAAGCTGACCTGTGGGCCTACTAAGTTGACGTACCAAGGGCTTTGTCAACTTAGTCAATATAAACAATTCTAGCTGCAGTGACCGTATGATGTCCATCCAACGGCCGTCGTGCTTCTTCAACCTCTGGTCTTCTTGCTCCAGCCGCCCAAAGCAGCGCCGGTCGTGCCACCTGCTCCTGCCTCTCGTGGCCGGCTGTGCTGCCGCGGAGGCCTCACCGCCCCTACTACTCCCACCACTGGCTAGGACATCCCTCCACTCACCCACTAACCCACACCCCCTGTTATTCTGCGGCGACGGCAGCGCAGCCGAACCAGTGAACCCTCGTACTCCTCTCCGCGTGTGCATCCACTGCCGCGTCTTCCCCGGCTCTGCGTCGTCCCCTTCCTAGGCCTCGCAGTCGTCCACCACCGTGGTGCTCTCGACGCGGCGTGGTCAACGTGGTCAAGGAACGACTTCCATCGAAAGTGGGCTGTACATGGAGAGGCTGACAGCTGGGCCCACGGAAGCCGCAAGGAAGTGCCTCCTTATTACACGCAAAATAATTATTCCTCCACCTGACAGCGGGGACCCACTAGACGGGCCACCGTATTTCGTGAAAAAAATGATTCGCCCCCTGACTGCTGGGACCCACGAGCTACATCTTCGCATGCAAGGAAGTGCGTCCGAGAAAAAAACGATTCGCCCCCCTAACTGCTGGGACCCACCAGCTACATCTTCGCACGCAAGGAAGTGCGTCCGAAAAAACGATTAGCCCCC
>NC_041387.1:512145142-512168793 GCF_002162155.2 Triticum dicoccoides
GTCCGGGCAAAAAAAAAAACGATTTGCCCCCCTGACTGCTGGGATCCACCAGCTACATCTTCGTAGGCAAGGAAGTGCTTGACAGTCGGGACCCACCTGGTCGAAGCATACGTAGCGTTGTCATCCTGGTCGTGAACGTGTACGTACATACTGGTCGATGTAGAGGCGCGCACGTGTCGTAGTAGAGGCGCGCACGTAGCATGTACACGTACGTACAACGGCCAGGGTGCAAGAAAGAAAATACGGTCACGTATGTGTACATACGGGCGGGGTCTCGAACGCCTAGTCGCGCATACCACAAAACGGAGGAAACAGACCTCCTACGGTCGAAACGGGGGTCCTGTTGATCGGGAGGGGTGTGGCGTACCGCAAAACGGAGGAAACGGACCTCCTACGGTCGAAACGGGGGTCCTATTGATCGGGAGGGGTGTGGCGTACTGCAAAACGGACGAAACGGACCTCTTACGGTCGAAACGAGGGTCCTGTTGATCGGGAGGGGTGTGGCGTACCGCAAAATGGATGAAACGAACTTGTGTTGGAGTGCTACGGTCGAAACGGGGGGAGGGGTGTGGCATACCGCAAAACGGGACTCCACGGGATACTATTCATCTCCACCGTCGACCTCCTCCAGCCTCCACGGGCTACCGTCGACCTCCTCCAGCCTCCACGGGCTCCTGTTCATCCAGCCTCCACCGCGCGCTACTCCACCGGCTACTGTTCAACCACCCCTCCACGGGCACCCCTCCACCATCTACTGTTCATCCAGCCCTCCACACCACGGGGTCCTGTTCAACCACCCCTCCACGACCACCCCTCCACCTCTACTGTTCATCCAGCCCTCCACACCACGGGTTCCTGTTCATCCAGAGGCAACGCCACCGCTCACTGTTCATCCAACCCCACCGCAATGCTCACTGTTCATCCAATCGATCAACTTCAGTTAGCAGCAGTAGCGAAGGAATCGCTCCATCGGGTTCAGTTAACAGCCATCGATCGATCATTCGGGTTCAGGAACGTGTAGCATGCAGTGCAATCGCTCGAGTTCAGTTAGAGCCCAACGCCTCGCTCGGGTTCAGTTAGAGCCAATGCCTCGCACACACGCGCGTACCTGTACAAGAGAAACACGCATCGCTCTCCCACCATAACTGGCAACTCCCCGAAATTTTCCTCCCCCTCGCTTCTACCATGGTTTTTTCCATCATGGACGGCCCAAAGAATGTCATGCAGCTGCGTCTCCGGCCCGCCCAGGACAAAAAGCCCATTTTCTGTCATGATTTTTTGTCATAGAAGTAGGAGTCCACCACATCTATGATGATACCGGGTTTTGTCACAATTATCGTCATAGAAGTGTCATATGTATGACAGAAAAAAAGTCGTTCGGCCCAAAATGTCACGGATGTGTCTTTTTTTTGTAGTGTTTGTTTTGCCGCCCACCGTGTATGAATGGGGAATGGAGGGAGAAACAGAGGTCTTTCGGACGAGCTTGAATCAAATGTGTTTTGCCGCCCATGTTTGACGCCCACCGTGTCGGAATGGGCTCAGAGGCGGTCGTGTCACGTCTAATTGAAGTTACTAACCTACCCCTATTTATAGCAGTGGAAGTCGGGCCGGTGGATTGTCCGTGTAATGGGTAGACAGTAATTTCCATCTCCCAAACACTTGGCTTCGGGCAGCCGACGTGGGAGTGGACATTTTGCAGCTTCTTTCGAATTTTGGGACAATAAACATCCACGTTTACCCTCGCAACTAAATTCGAATCCATTTTGTATTCCTATATGAATCTTTATAGATTGTTCTATGTGTTTTTATATATCTTCAAAAGGACGACAAAGATGTATTCCACTGTCATATATGAATATGGTTTACAAATGCCGATACTCAAATTCAGAAACTAGTATCCAGTTTAAGGTGAATTCGAATATTTGGAACACTTCATGTCCAACTCAAATGTCACACGCAGCATAATGTGTACTCCCATTTAGATATGTACACAAGCGATGTATCAAGATTCAAATACCGAGTCAGTCAACCAAGAATATACAGAACTAACAGACATATAAACACTTATAGAGTATATGGACCAATAATATCAACTAACATACATAAGCCAGACCGCTGTACTTTTTTTTGGCTACAACATCATCTTTTTTTAGCCAGCATCTTGGCCCTTTCCGATGCGTGCCACGGTCCATCTATACTACTACTATTGCTGAATGCACATTCAGCCCAATTGGCATATTTGTAGGTGTGGCACACCAATCCAAATGAAATGTCTCCGAGTCTTATCAATTAATACAGACTTGTGCTCAAATAAAATTACAAACCAAAAAACAAAAAAAATTTATTACATGATCTCTAAAACAAATGGTTTGATTGATTACATGAACATACAACACAAAGGTTATTCAACTATGGAAAGAACATTTCACCTATGATTTAGCAAGTAGGAATTTAATTTCCTTTTTTCCTTCAGGACCTTAACAATCTGGTCAGTCTCAGCTTGCTTCGTTTTGAAATCCACCAAACATTTAATGGTTCTCTTGAGTACTGCTTGTGATTGTGCTGTTTGCTTCCTCAACATGTCAACTTCATCTCTAAGTGCAGAAGCAGAATCTCTTTCTACCACTAGTTTAGCCTCTAGAGCATCAGCAGTTGACAATTCACAATGCACGATTGGGCCGGTGCCACTGCTGTGGGATGATGCAACGTCCATGGGGACCTCGCTCTTTGATCTTGGGCTAACCTGTTTTTCCATTAAAGTCCCAATTGGATTCAGAAAAGTTGAAGTTAGCAAAACATCTCAACTGGGAGTTATAACAGCAAACCAGTTAAACAAACAAGGAAGTAAAGAGTTTCAATTGGATGCTGAAAAGTACTCCCTCCGTCCCATAATGTAAGACGTTTTTTAACACTATGCTAGTGTCAAAAAACATCCTATATTATGGGACGGAGGGAGTAGTTATTAACATCATTGTAACCCGCTCTTGCAGCAGCAAAGCAGTTAAACAAACAAGTAGATATTTAAGTTAAGGCAAACAGGTAATTCTTAACAGTAAGTATCAAACACATAGATAGGCGCAGTCTACAATATGATTAACAGGCTGTGCCATTATGTAATCAGTAGCAAACTAAATTAATCCAAGCAACATAATTGAACAATTTTGCAATAAGTGGCTAACTAAAATTCTGAGAAGCAGGTAATTGAACTTACGCTAGTTCTTTGTACAGGCACACCGCAACTTCTTTTTCGCTTACAAGGTTGTACAAAGGAGTCCATGGCATCAATTGCTTGGATACGCAGTCCCAATACTTCTTTCTTCCCACACTGCATGGGTAAGTCGAATGGTTAATCTGGTAAGATGGTGCGTCCTTGATATGTTATATGAGGACGTGTAGTCAGACTAGTTGTAGCCAAACACATCACACTGGCTTTTACTGTATATTTCATGCAATTACTTTTGGCATATCGAGATCTAAGCAATCTACAATAGGATGAAAAGACTGACATCCTTCACATTATTGGTGAACTCAGTTCATAGAAACAAGCACTTCAACCATTCTGTGGGTAAATCAAAAGCGCCATTGGAATATTTTTCACTATCCAATCATACACGCAAAAAGGGGCGACGCCACCATAGGGGCTGGTATGGGCGGCCGCCTCAGGTGGCTGGAAAGTGTGCACCTAGTTTGAGTTGTCCAGGTTGGCCCATGCTAGTTTTGTTCGTCCCAACACACGAGCAGGCAATGTAAAAAATGAAGAAAAATGTTTCAATTTGGATGGGCCAATAACATAAGTGCAAGGCAGGCCCTATAGTAGGCTCGCGGCCCAAACGAGCGCCTCCCATATCGATCGACAGCAGGAAAAATCCCAATTCATTTGCTCCAGTCTCCAGTCTGGTTCGCTCCTAACCTAGCCGCCGATGGATAGACTGACACAGCACTTCCTCGCGCCCTCGTTGGAGGGCAGTCGTCGGGCTTCAAGCGAACGGAAGGACAAGAAGATGAAGATCCAACCCTGTGTGTAGCCTGCGTGGGAGGCAGCGGCGGCAGCACGGGCATGGCATCGAGCTTGCGCAAACGGACAGTCGCCGCTTGCAAGAGTAGCATGCGCAACGAGCAGGTACATCACATCCCTGATTATATGTAATTCAACTCTTCAATTTCTGGCCAATAGTTAAACCTGACGGTGTTGTAAAACTGCTTGTATGTAGGGAATCTATGAGAAAATTAAACCAATTTCTACTTATTTTATAACTCCCCCAATCAATACTGAACTTACTGAATCTGATGTATCTAATCAAGTTTCCGGTGCAAACATACAAGCTCATGTTGTTCTTGAGCCTGAAGTGTCTAATGAACAGACTGCTAATGAAGGATTTGATGCAAACATTTTACATGCTCCTGGTGATGAACATATAGTGTCTAATGAGGGATCTAATGCAAGCATTTGCAAGCTCATTGAAGGATTTAGTGTCTAATGATGATCTACTATGTTGAGAGAGACAGAGATTTGCAGGCATTGATGACTAGGAAATTATAGTGCATTTTCATAGCTTGAGGAAACGTCGAGGCCATCTACCAGAAAGTCCCCATATCATGACAACATAGCATAATTACTTTTCTAATCTGTTGTTTGAAACTATTGGCATACTTGTGTAGGATAGATATATTGATATGCAGTTTGCGCACTGGTTATATGTGCAATTACACTTCGATATTTTCAGCCAGAGAACGAATAATTCAGGCAGGTACAGACCATGTTTGTAGTCCTTGTACACCATGTTGCATTTTGTGTTTTTTGGTGCTTGCATCATTTAGTGTTTATAATCTGAACTACTTTGGATCATTAGATGGTTTTCAAAGTGCATGTAGCTTCACATTTCTCAAGTTATGTTGATTTCCGGAGTGCAAGTGCCTTCGTATTTTTTAAGTTAAATGTTCGCCCCTGGTAACTTGAATTCGTGGATCAGCCACTGCACACAAATCATACACGAATGCCAGTACAAATTAAATGAAATGCAGGGACTTACGGTAGCTCGTTGTACAGGCTCGCTGCAGCTCTGCTTGCGCTTGGGATGTTCCATGTACAAGTCCATGTTACCACTTGCTTGGATGTGCAGGCCTTGTGCTCCTTGCATCCCCCTCTGCATTTTTGACACGGCGAATGGTTGATCAAATAAGAGGAATCGACCTTGATGTTGTACCGGAGGACAGATACTTACAAGGTTATACGGGTGTGCAGGATGTGTACCAGATCCTGTAGCCCCGTCATGCTTCGCTAAAAAATGGATTTGCTTGTTTCAGATGATATCTCCAGAAGAAATAAGAGTTAAAGTCAGAGTTGCATAGGCGTGTAAGCTAAGAGAGCAGTGAAAGGATATCCAAACATCGTCGGAACAGTGCACAAGGGAGTGATGTGTGGATACCTAGTTCGGGCCGGCGTTTGGGCATGCTCTCCTAGCTAGAGTGTGGGTCACTTCAGAGCCGTTGAGGGTGATGCGCTGGCGTTGGCTAGCCGCGCACAGATGCAGATCTTGAGTGGCAGCGGAGCGCTATGACCCGGTGGACGAGACCGTTGGTGAAGCCCCAACGACCTCGGGGGGCGGAGGTGCGACGATGTGCTCGGTGAAGTAACCCCGGTGAGCTGGGAGACGGCGTCGGTGAAGCGCACCTGATGCGGTGGAACTCGGTGTCTGTGAGGCACGTCGGTTGCGGCAGCCGACGTTGTCGGTGGACCACCCAGTGCAGCGGACGAGGGCGTAGATGAGGTAGCTACGGTGCGGTGGTGAAGCGTGACCGTCGTCTTCGTCGTCGTCGTCCGGCACAGAGGCGGGGAACGGTGGGGAAAGAGACGAGACGAGGGGCGATTCGAGGGATGGCGGTGAATTAGGGATTTGAGCAATCTGGGAGCGGAAGGGGACGGTGGAGAAGAGAGATTTTGCAGGGCTGGAATTGGGGCCGCCAGATATTTCAATCCGAAACGTGGAAGCGTGAACTTATATTGTCGTCGTCCTTTTTTTTGGGGGGAGGGGGGTGGGTGGCTGGGTGCTACGCGTCCATCCGACACATGCGACCACCCCGACAGGACTACGCTTCGGTGCCTTAAGGCACCTGCCTTTGTGTCCATGACATGTAGGCCCAACAGGTGGCTGGCCCACATGTCAGTCACCCAAGGGCTGTTGCCTTTAAGGCACCGAAGTAGCGTCCACCCTGACACGACCCTGGTCTGCCTGGTGCGCCTACATTTGAGAATGCAAATGAATCTTCTTTCATTTGCAAACAAATCTATATGTATTACCATGCCCGTGTTTTCCTTGCAATAATTAGTCATTCAAAACGAGATACTCCATCCATTCACTTTTGTAAGTCGTTTCAGACAACTTAAAATGAACTGTTTTGCACATTGTCTGAAATGTCTTCAAGGTCTTATAGAAGTGAACATAGGGAGTACTATAAATTAATTAATGAGGAGTTATTTGAAAAAAATCGAAATGGTACCCACGCTAACGTGGATTAGAGTGTGTCACATAATTAGTTATTTGAATTAGAGTGTGTGTCACGTAGTTAGTTATTTGAATTAGAGTGTGTGTCATGTAGCGATCTTCAATTCTAACGTGGATTTCACATTTCACTGTATCCACGCTACTTTTTCAATACAAATTCATATGTATATGATGAACACCATGGTAGTAAGAAAACTTTTGGATGGATTCAAACATATGACCTACAAAATAGCACAACAAATTGAGCCAATGTCAACTTTTCGAAACTTAGTATGGCACGAATTCAAAATAATTACCCGTACGCCTAGTCCTTGGTTCAAATCTTACAATGTACACCGAATTGAAACATCGATATTAAGTCTTGTACTATGTACATTCAAATGTTGTTTTTAGTCCCCCCCCACGCACAAATGGTACATACTTCCTATATCGGTCAATCTTACTCTCCTAACCACCTTAGCAAGCTATCGGTTTCCAACACATGTTCATTCTTTCTCTCCATGTTTCGATATCTAAGTCTCTCAACTACACAACCCCTTTTTCCACTCCTGTTACCAAATGTATTTACCTCAAACACCCGCCATTGCACCCCATGCCGAGCTCTCTCTCTCCCCCCTCTTCCTCTCACCCTCTCGCACTAAATGCATGCATTGCCTATCTAGCCCCCCAACCTCTCGTGCGCACGAATGCACGTTGTATATCTAGGTCACTCCCTCGAGACTGTCTCACTCTTTATTCCGCACGACGGGCCACACTCTCTCAATCTCGCTCTCTTTATCTGAGTCTCGTTTAACCTCATTTTCTTTCACACACAAATGATATATCTCCCTATTCGGGCCTCGATCGACACACTCTATACTCTCTCACGCAGATTGTCTATCTAGGTCAGTCCATCCAAGCCGCCGCCACTCTTTCGACCACATGGTGGGCCACGCTCACTCAATCTCTCTCTCTCTGTGTGTGTGTGTGTGGGTGTGTGTATGTCTCGATTTACCTCGCTCTTTCTCGGACAAAAACGATATATCACCATGTTTGAGCCCAATTCGACCTATTCACATTGTATACTCTCTCACGCACATCGTCTATCTAGGTCACTCTCTCCAACCCGTCTCACTCTTTCGATCGCACGGCGACCCTATGTGATCGGTTGACCTTGCTTCCTCCCACGCACAAAATATATTTACACGTCTGTGACTGGATCATCTCTCAAGCTCTATCTTACAACCCTCACCCTTACCAAAAGCTCAATCGGACAATATCTCTTCGGAGCATATATATTTGTTCAATGAATGTCGGACCACACTCACTTTGTCTCTCTATCTATATGTCTCTCGATTGACCTCGCTTTCTCATACCGTATCTTGCACGCGTTGAAGCTACTACCTCTCCATCCCTCGCAAAGCCAGAGCTATTTACATTGCGAGGGGCACTCCAACCTTGGATTAATTTGTGTAGGCATTTATTCCGGTCGGTTTAGATTATATTTTCGTAGCATTCGGCCCACAACTACTCCAAACGCCGTTGCAACCCACGCAACTCCCCTAGTTGATTTCCCTCTGGCTCGGTCGGCGCTCTCTCGCATGTCCTTTCTCACCTTCAATGTCGCACCATGGTATTATTGAAAAAACTATGTTGTTCTCTTTAATTATTATAAATAAGCTACAAAACTACACACCGATAGTCCACTTGGAATGGAACAAATTTCGACCCACAAATTAAAGTGCTACAAACTAAACACCAAGGGGCCCACATGTCAGGAAACAAATTTGGACCCATATAAAAATTAAAAAATAAATGACAAGGATCGAACATGCGACCGGGCCTTCAAGCCGCACGTCAATAGGTAACATATGTAGAATAGCAATGTTTGTTGTACCCCCTTTGTTCACATAATGTTCTTATATTACCACAACCTAATTAATGGATAACATGTAATATTATTTTTAGTACTATTTGCCTTCACTTACTGGTGGGTTCCATGCGTGCTCTCTCTCTCTCCTCCCCTTCTGCGTTTAGACGCACGGGCAAACAGGAAGAACTCGCGGGCAATGTTGCCGTTGACCATATCTGGACGTGTTCACAACTCACAAGTCACGGCACCAGTTTCACGTACTAGCAGCACTAGTCAGTGTGTACGTGCAATGCACGTTAATTTGGAAGTATATTAAGTGCATGCGGATATTAACTACTAGGATATTATTTGCGTGTTGTCATGTGATTAGCACTATTTTGGCATGAAATTAACTGCACGCTAAACGTGTTGAGCGCTCGACATTGAAGCAGTCTAGGTCGTTGGATGACAAGGAATACATGTGGCTTGATGATGTTTTATATTTAATTTGATACGGCTCTAGCAGAACATTCAATCGATCAAACCATACATTTCGTTCAGTCTGACTCCGATTTTAAATTATACGACGATCGATATAAAATAAATGGAAATGATAAACGTTCGGATTTTAAGCATGGCAATCCGAACGTTTTTCATGGCAAATTTAGATTACGCGGCGGCGGCGGGGGCGTCTCGCAGTGCGAAGCGGCTCCCGCCATGCTCTGTGTGTCGTTGGGCCACTGACCGACAGCGATGGCGGCGTCTTGCGCCATTGTTGGCGTACTCCTGGACATTGGCCTAGCTTCAAGGAAGGCCAAAATGTTCTGGACTTCGGAGAGAGTCAACTGGCGGGAGGAGGCGACTGGCCTTGGTGCAAGGAAGCGGTCGACAACGGCCATCCATGCCGCTGAGGGGGGCACTGGCACCCGCGCGGGGACAGGCGCTGTCAACGGCGCGACGGAGACGTTCGTGTGCATGGGCACTGGCACGGGCGCGCACGTCAGTGCACAGCAGGCGCATGCGCTGGCAGGTGCACGGGCACCGGCACGGGTGTGTGCGTCAATGCACGCGCAGGCGCATGCGCTGGCAGGTGCACGAGCGCGTGAAAGTCGGCGGGGACCTAGTGGAACCCCGTGGCATCAAGCTCGGCGACAATGTATGGTTCCCAGCCCATGAATGCCACGGGGATGGGCACTGGCACAGTCGGGGCGACGGGAGCCGGAACGGGAGCGGGGACAGGCGCGGCGTCTTCCCGCAAGGCCAGTTCAAGCTCGTCCCAAAGCGCCTTATGTTCTTGAGACTTCGGCTGGGTGTCTTCCTCATGAAACTGGAACACTAAGGGCAGACCATCGTGGTGCGGCATGGTGTACGGTTAGGTCAGGCTAGTTGGAGGTAGACGACAGGAGAATCGGAGAGGAAGAGAGAGGATTGCAGCGATACCAGGTAGTGCGGGGTTGATTTTAAACTGCGGCGCCGGCGACATTAAAAGTGGGAGCAGTTGGGACGACGGTGGGCGGCGGAGCCTGGTCAAAGGGCTCGCCTCCCGGTGAGTCTGCACAACGGTCTGCTCGCACGCCTCCCTGACAGCCGGCGCAGCGGTCTGCTCGCACGCCTCCCGTCGACTCTCACGCTTGCTGGGACAGCACCTGCCGATGAGAAGCGGGGACTCGTGGCGGCACGTAAACGCCCATGGTTTCAATAGTGAAAGCGTTCGCCTTAACGTGACAGGTCTTTTCCCTAAAAAACGTGACAGGTCTTTGTTCCAAAATACCTTGGCTCTTCATTTGTGCAACTTGTCATAAGCAGCTTGTCTCGAATTGAAGAAAAAACTTACGATGTAATATTTGTGCCATATCACGTGACCATGCTCAGTTTGAAGAATTTATGCTCCCTTTTGGATTTTCTGAAATTTAAGACCCAGGATTCGAAACAATATCATAACCTGCATCATGCAATAAATTTTCAAGCCGTACATCTGTCCTGTTGTATTTCTTAAGAAAGGATTTGGTCAAACATTTTGCTTAGTTAAACCTCCTTTCCGGTTTATAGGGCTCAATTCAAAAATCTCACCAACCAAGGTAGATGGTGAGTGGTGGAACAATTGTTGTAGTTTGCAAAACCACTCAATTAATGCGCTTGTTTTCCTCAAAAATTGTGTTTACGAATGCATTAATTGCAATGCATGCATGCATAAAGTACATGCATTGGTCAATTTTCTCTTAATACTTGCATGTAATGATTTATTGCACCTTGAAATCTGAACATGTGATGGGGAACAACCAAATTGAGACTTATAAAATGGTAAAACTAAAATTTTGAGATAAGCCCTATAAACCGGAAAGGATAATCCCTCCGTACCAGTGCATTGCCTCATATATTAACTCAAGTACTAGGCACGAACAAAAAAAGTACTAGGCACAAACAAACGGGCTCAATTCTGTGCTCATCCTGGTGTAGTAGTAGTAGTACTAGGCAATGCAGTTGACGGGTGACATCGACGAGCGGCGACGGAGGGAATTGAACCGTGCTCGGCACGGTAGGTAACGCTGTCTAGTTACTAAAGCATCCCTCTGTTGTTCATCGGTAGTCATTATGGACCGGGGACATGAGGAGAATTTCCTAGGGCTGGAATTCTGGCCGCCAGATATTTCGACTTGAAACGCTGAGGCTCGACTGGTTGGGGTTGCCTAATGTGCGTACCTCGCACACCACCGAAGGACACGAGCCCTTTTTTTAGGTTCAACATGAGCCAAGGTCTGGCTGGTACGCTGTTGGGTCCTACCATTTGAAAATACGAAAGGAACCTTTTAAATTTCCGAACGAATCTATGTGTGTTACAATACCCGTATTTTCCTTGCAAATACTAATCTCAACATGGTAATTGATTTATGACGAGTCGTTGAATTAGAGTGAATTTGTGATATAGTGATCTCAACGTGGATTTCACATTTCATGGTATCCCTAGTAAGATTTCCAATGCAAATTCAAATTTAAAAGATGAACAATATGGAGGTGAGAAAACTTTGTATGTATCAAGCATATGACCACACACACACACACACACACACACACACACACACACAGACACACACGCACGAACACAACAACAATCCAATAAGTATAGTGCATCTATTTTTCCAACCCATGCATGTATGGCACGAGTTCAAAAATACTCCTTCTATTCCTAAATATTAGTCTTTTAGAGAGTTCAACAAGTGACTACATACGGAGCTAAATGAGTGAATCTAGACTCTAAAATATGTCTATATACATCCGTATGTGCCAGTCCATTTGAAGCCTCTAAAAAGACTAATATTTAGGAATGAAGGGAGTAAAATGTAAGACATGCATGGTCCTCAGTTCAATATTTAAAATGAAAATGAAACTGAAACATGAATATTAAGTCTAGTACTACAGTACATGCAAATGTTGTGTTTAGGCGGAGCTATGATTGTCGGGGGTCAACCCCTCGACCTTAGATAAAACTGTGGAGCTCTGTTTAGGGTTGTTTAGATTATATTTGTTCCCACCCTCCCAACCACCGATTGGTTGTGCACCCCCACCCCTCCTCCTCAGGAGAATATCATGTGCCCCCATACCTTACATGCTATATGCCGATACGAGTTGCTTGGAGCTTGTAGATCTGAGATATAGCAACTCACATGATGTGTCTTAATTTTTTTGCAGGAAACCTTGATGAGTTTGAGAATTGCACACAATTTGTACAAAAACTACTTAGATGCCCTTTGATCCCATGTCCAACGACATCGAAGCTCGTATCACCGTAGCATCTAAGATGAAGGAGGACATCATATTCTCTTGTATGTAAGAATATCATGTGCCACCACACCTTAGATGCTTTGGTGATACAAGCTCTTCGGAGGCGTTGGATTTGTGACCCAACACCTCCTCGGTGGTTCGAATGGTTTTTTGCAGAAAAGCCCCAAAAGAGTTCGGCCACTGCTTACAAGCACAAAGACTGCTCAGATGCCATTGGATCTCAGATCAAACGACCTCCAAGCTCGTATCACCGTAGCATCCAAGCTGCGATAGCACCTTATGTTTTCTCGCACGGGAGAGTATGAGGTGCTCCCGCACCATAGATTCTATGGTGATACGAGTTCATTGAGATCTAATGGCCCATAGTAGGAGGTTTGAATGTTTTTGCAATATACGGCTGGTAGATTTTGGGAAAAATGCGCAGAAAGTACAAGTACTATGCATGTGCCATCTGATCACTGATCATACGACCTAGATGCTCATATCACCGTAGCGGGTAATTAAGCTACGGGGAGCACCTTATATTAGCATCGGGGAGCCGTTGGATCAAAGATGCAGAGGCACATACGAGGCCTGAATGTTTTATTTGCAAAAAAAACTTTGGAGAGTTTGGAAATTGCGCATAATTACAAAGACTACTCCCAAGCCATTGGATCTCACTTCCAACGGTGTAAAAACTCGTATCACCATAGTATCTAAGCTGCGGGGTGGATGTGATATTCTATGCCGCTGTCATGTTTGTTCGTAAACTTGCAAAATATGTGTAACTCGTGCCGTTACTTGTCTAAACGCGCAATGTGTTTGTTCAAAAAAAAAACCATCCTACACTAAAATATCGAAACAACACACGAGGGTCCCACTTGTCATTAATCAAATTTGGACCTAAAACTAACAAATCTGAAAGACAAGATTCAAACTAGCAAGCTGGACTACAAAGCATAAGTCGATAGCCTGAAAAAACGAACGGTTGTTGGCTTTGTCCCATAACTTGATTCTATACAGTACTTGCGTTGAGTAGAGTAGAGGGAGTGCCTCGTCAACACATGCATGACCGTTGTCTCACTTACGGGTGGTCCCAGGTCTGCGATCTCAATCTCTCTTCTCTCCATCATCTAACCTTTTCACGGGCACACACGAAGAGCGGCGCTACCTTGCCGTGGTGTTATTACAACTAAAAAAAGCTTGGAAAAATAGAAGAATCGCCTAGAACAAGAGACGTTGCGGCTGGTCGAGACGGAGCTAACCATGCCACGTTTGCATGATGAAGCTGTGTGGCTAGTGGGGTGTTTTCGACCGACTGGCTGGGTCCCGAGGTTGAACCATAGGTACTACGTCTGATACAGTATATTTTTACACGCACATTTTTCCTCCGTGCCGAGACGTGGCACACCCTACCGCGCGGTTTCGGGGTCCTCCCGGGTGGTGCACGCATATATTCTTCCTGACGTGGGACGCCCTACCACGCGTTTTCTGGGTCCTCCTCGGTCATAGCACCGAAGCAAGTAAATGAGTCGTCAAATCACGAAAGACCACCTTTCCCACCGAGTACATCAGTGAAGCACGGTGGCTAGCTAGTTGGGCTAGTTCGACCGATTAGCTAGGCCGCCGCCACATTTGTTTTTTCACCCCTTTTTTTATCTACTTGCCGGCAGGTAAATTTAAATATCCACCGCGGCGTTGCTCTGGTGTTTGGGTGCGGCAGGATTTTAAATTTTTTGATTGACGGGAGCAGGCGCGGAAGGATTTTAAATTTTTTGATTGACAGGAGCAGGCGCGGTAGCAATTAGTCATGATGACTCCGCCTGTAAAACCCACTGCTCCCTGATGTGAGAAGTTGTCGACTGGTGTTTTACCATGGTGAAAAGCAAAAGAATCCCCGCTCCTCGGCTGGCTCCCTCCGCCTTCCCGTAGATTGCATTGCCTTTCAGCCATTTCGCCCCCTTTGCTTACTCTCCCCATTGCTTCTACCTGGTGCCATGGCGGCGCAGCAGATCACGAAGTCTGAGGTGAGGTGCCTGACACAGGAGCTCCATGCCAAGGATGCGGAGCTCAATGCCATGCTCCTCCGTTATGTGCGGGAGTTCATGGAGCTTCAAAAGCGGCAGGCGTCCACCACAAAGATGCTCGAGGCGTTGGCGGCGTTGCTGCAGAAAGCGGGAGATACGATAGGCCGTCAGGGGAGCCGGCTGGAGCGCGAGCGGGCCGATCATGACGAGGTCCAGGATCGCCTCAGCCACTTGGTGAACCAAGTTTCCACACACGTGTTGCGTCTGTGCGATGCCTACCGTCGTGCCAGCGCGACGATGCCTGCCGTCGGGCTAAACCCGTTCGACCACGCGGTCGACTTGAACGAGCTGCGTCTTCCTGACCTGGTCTCCTTCTTCACCTATATCTCCGAGGAGCTGAGCCGTCTCCGCGCGATGGTGGGGGCTGAGCTGGACAAGGAGGGGTTGCGCGCTGTCGTCGCCATTGCCGGGCGAATCCTTTCAGGCCTCCGTCACCGGAATCCATTCGTACCATTGGACACCGTCTTTGACGATGGGTGGTTGCACCCTGCATCACCAACGTCGTGCGCCTCGAGAAGCAGAGGGACTTTGGTGGTGTTTAGGCGCCCTCTGCATGGGCATGTCCATGTCTCGGCGCAACATGACCGTTGGATCAAACTCAGACGGTGCAGATCCGTCACTGTAGCACAAAGCGTGTGGGTGTGTTTGCTTGCATTCTCATCTCAATATAGTTGTTTCCTCTTCATGTATTTTTGTCAACCTACTAGTGTGGACTCATGCACCCTTCACGCACTCTGCCAAACACCCAAAAGTGGGTCGAGAAGGGAACTTTTGCTCCCATCCCGTGCACCCTTCATACACCCTGTCTAACACTATAGGATGTGCTTCATATGGTTCATGTTTCGTGGAGTACTGTAGCACCATACTCTCCATGCGTTGTGGACCTAGTTCTGTTAACATTGATCTCACCGTTCATTCTCAACCGGACAGTCAAAAAAGCGATACTATGTTCCATATAGGAGTAGTTGACATGCACACAACACAGCAACAAGATTGTGTAGTACTGACGTATGAACCACTGCACATGCCTAGTAGTAGGAGCACTGTGTATGTTCAAGTGGTTGCCGTGTTTCCACTCCTCCGTCATAAGAGTTGAAACGCTTGCTGTAATCATTTTTTTCTTCAGAATGAAAAACAGTGGACACGCTCTACCGTGCGGATCCTCCTCCAGCCATGCACTAAATTACTCACTTTCGCCGACGTGTGGGACAGCCAGCACCTGGGTCCACCATCCATGCACTAAATTACTCCGTAGTAGAGTGACGATAGACTACCCCGATCGAACCGCCGTAGTAATGCCCAATGAGCCGTCAAATCACAAAGCCCCCTCCTTTCCAGCAGTAAGTTGGATGGACGAAGCAACCATCATTTCACTCTTCTCTCTCGGCTTCCTCTCTTGAAGAAAACCCCCACTCGCTTCACTTCTCCCTCATCTCGTTCCTCCTTTCACTATTCTCTCTTAGCTTCCTCTCTTGGATGGACGCCCGAGCACCGACCGACATGATGTCTATGGCTCTGGCCAAAACCGTCGAGGCTCATGGTACAAAGAAGCGCAAGCACCCCGCCGAGACTACCGCAGACAATCTCAAAGCCGTCGCCCTGTCCAAGCCCCCCTCTCCGGGATCCCTCATTAAGAAAGTCCAGGTAATGTCTCTTATTGACGATCTTTTTCTCGATCTTGATCGTGTTTTTTCATCTAAAACGCAGTACTAGTACTGGTAGTACAACTTTCTGGGTGATCTTGCATGTGATTTTAGTGTGCCAAATGACGGTTCTAAATTCCTCTTTTGACCAAAACATGCGAGAGGTTGACACTGATTTCTTAAATATTACTTTCAACTACTCCCTCTGTCCCAAATTTCTTGTCTTAGATTTGTCTAGATACGGATGTATCTAATACTAAAATGTGACTTGATACATCCGTATCTAGACAAATCTAAGACAAGAATTTTGGGACGGAGGGAGTACTTTATGAACATCAATGCTACCTTTTAAGAGGGTATATTTGCCTTAGTAACTTGTGTTATGGATATTGCATGTAATCCCTCTGCTCTCATGCCTTTGAAGACATGTTCTAGTGTCTTTGTTCACTCATTTCTGTGCTATATGTAGTCATATATGTTGTATAATATCGAAAATCATCTTATATTTCTGAACGGAGGTAGTAATGAAATATGGTTTCTGTTTGAATTAGAACCAGGTCCGCGGTGTAGATGAAGTTCTCAAAGTCATGCCGTGTGAACTGGAAGACCTGATGATGAGTTCTACTGCTGAACTATCTAGCTGCTGTGTCCTTGTCGCCACGTGTCCTGAACTAGTGTTTTCCTGTAGCATTGTTGTCAGGCGTGTCCTCGAGGCTGTACTTGACCACAACAATTTCCTGGCTGTGCCTTCGATTACGAAGGGTGTGGTTCTTGTAAAGCTTCCCAACTAATCTGATGCGGCCTGTGTTCATCATCATGTTTATGAGTGGAAAGACCACTTTGTTAGGTTCTCCAAGGTTGACAAGATGGTGATGGTGCATGTAGACATCTCACACGAAGTCCATGGCCTAGTCAGTTATGCGGGGTTCATCCCGTAGGTCGGTGGCAAGAAATAGTCTGCAGAGTTTAGTTAGTGCAACTTTGCTTGTCTGTAGTAAGTACTATTGTTCAATACTTGATTTGTGTTTGTGAACCCTGTATTGTTTATTAGTACTGCCGCTTTTGGTGTGTGGTCAGTCCTGAGAACGGTCTATGTTAATGTCTGTCCACTCAATTCAGTCTGTACATTTTGAAGTATCTAGATCATATTTTTTGTGAGGACGGCTTATCAATTACGGTTACACTCCAATATCTGTATGCATTGCAGGGTTTATCGCACCCACCAAGATTTCCAGTCCCATGGATGTTCGGTCCATACGATTTTTCACGACCTTTGGACTGTCCTGCTTGTGGGAGTAGGCAGGGCCCCTGCATGCCATGCGTAGTTGGACGATCAATCTTCTGTTTAGTACTTCAACATAGTGATTTCCTGGTAAGGATTCACTCATGTCACATCAAGTAAATCTTATTGATTTACTATCTAAATCTTATTGATTTAATGTCATGTTTTCTTTCTTTTCCTGCAATTTTACGATGTAGGTTTTGGCAGGTGACATTCATCATAGAATAAACCATTTGGTTTGCTCCACGATGGCTATTTTTGCAGGTTTCACTTCTTATGTCATGTCAGTAACGAAGGCACTGTCCATCACTTATTTTACTGGAAAAAATTGGATCAGTCTATTGTCTGAGTACAAGCTGAATCCCTATGATGAACTGCAGTTTGGTTTAACAAAAACGCCACAATTAGTCCTTCTCTCGTTTAAAAGAAATGAAGAAAAAAATTTGATCATGGTCATGGATCCTAGTCAAGTTAGAAAGCTGATCATAGCAGACCAGACACGATCGCCGCTGTCTCGCACAGATCGAGCACCGGTAGTTGCTCTAGCACTGACAGCGGCAATAGCTCAGTCTGATCCAGCTGAGGATTGGGCACCGACCGCGTCAGCGGATCAGTCTGATCTACCGGAGGATCGGGCATTGACACTAGCACCAGCTCTACAAGGAGCACCATCTCCGGCAGCAGCAGCGGCTTCGGCACCTGCACCAACACTTGCACTTGCATTTGGTCCGGCCCGTGCAGTTGCACTAGCAACAGACTGGGCTGCAGTTCACACTTCATATACCAAAGTCCTTACAAAAACCAACATGTCCACCTTCTTGGTAAGCATTGGCCGCCCAAGTGCTTCATTCTTTTTTCTTTCCATGTTGTTTCACATGATTCACTGTGTTGATCTAACTGTTTGGGTATGTCTTCTTGTTTTCAAACAGAGAATTCCTAGAGCAACGAGGGAGTCGTTCAACAATCCGGGCGACTGCGGCCAAGTTTCTCTTACCATGCGCAACCTTGGTGTGAATGAACCTGCTCAATATACCATAAGTACAAAGTATGGTCGCATGATGATTGATGCTAAAGGATGGTCAAGGTTCAAATCTAAATCATATCTTGTGGTAGGGGATGATGTCAAAATCGAACTTTCTCGGCAAGGAGAGCTGGTCCAAATCAACTTTGAAATTCTTCAGTAGCAGCACGCAACTACCGAACTGATCTATCCTCCGAGAGATTTTGATGTAATAATCTGACATGGTGAAACAAGTGTCCTGTGTGTATAAGTAGCACGACATTATTATTTATCACATGGTATATCGTTGATAGAATTGCAACTCTGATTGCTGGTTAGGAACTGTCGTTCGATTCCATTCCAACAGCTGTCGTGCTTTATTCAATTTTGTGCATTCGCCTTGCGACAGCATCTAAAACCAGTGCAGTACCAATCGCTTGCAATATGAAAAGCGCTGAGGTAGAACACATGGGCCCCCAAACATGCAGGGTCGGCCTGCGGCCCAAAGTCCAGAACCGTGAGCCTATCTGAGTATTATATTCTCAGCTGAACCCCCATAAAAAAAGCTGAACCCCCATAATGCTCGTGCGTTGCAGAGGAAGTATATTTCTCAGCAAGGTGAGCCTGTGATATAAAAGATTTGTATATTTCTTTATAGAGGGAGTATCTCTCTGTCAAAATATATATTTATGTGTAACTAGTTACTCCTGTCTTTCTACTTCCTTTCACTGATATGTGGGGCAACCGGCAACGGGGTCCATGTGCCATATGCACAAATTAGAGTGCACAACTTCACGGTAGACACACCCCGGTCGTAGCGCCACAGTAATGCCCAATAAGCTGTCAAATCACAACCCCCACTTTCCAGCTTTAGCAGTAAGCTGGATGGACGAAGCGGCAATGTTTCACTGGGCCTGAATCCCCTTCTCCCTTGTCTGCTTGTTCAGAGAAAACCCCCGCTCGGCGATTGCAGAGGGTTTTCTCATGGAGAACTAGGTACAAATTCTTCATCCATCCCTGATAAATCCAAGTCCCTTGGTCACAGGTAATCCTAGGATGGCAGCCGCCGCCGTTGATGCATTTTTCTTCAGTTGCAGTGCCCATATGCGAGTACCCTACAAATTTCTGCGCCCACGGCGAGACGCCACACTTGTTCCTTCTCATCCTACCACATCATTTTGAAACGCGCACAGTATGTTCCTAGAATCCTCTTCTCTATCCGGGAGGGTGGTTTTTTTTTGAACATGCTGTGTTCTCATATTATTTTTCCTGCAGTGTATTATTTGCTCTGGAAGAACACATGTACTCAAGATGCTCGGCCTTGCCATAACTGAATACACTAGTTTAATGGTCACAGCGAAGACAATCCATGGATATTGCTTCCAAGTTGGGTTCATGAACCAAGAAGATCACTGCTTTTTTTATGGCCGAACTTGGATAAACTTTCTCAAGTGTTACGGACTGAAAGTTGGCGCACGAATGTTGATGGAAATAGCAGAACCTGGTCTCATCTTCACTATGATCTTCCACCCCGACGTCGTTCCATTTGTTCATCCATGTTAATTTTGTATCTGGTTCTTGCTTGTTGCCTCGATTACTTCTTAATCCACCTATTCTGTCTAACTAATCACAATTTAAGTTTAGAAGTAGCAACGAATCTCTCACGAAGATGCTACTTCTAACTAATATTGTCTTATAATTGGTGGCATGTGTAGGTTTTTCAGAGTTAAGCAGTCTGCTCGTTTGTTACTCTGTAATAACTCGGCTGTTACTAATGGCACTGAAGTTGACTGGATCGACATCCACATGTTCCTACACTTTATTGATCGTCTTGAGGTCCTTGTGGGGCATTTCAATGGTGGAAGGCCACGTGGGATATGTGTGCCACTGCTGCACTCATTGAACAGGTCCAACTGTGTCGAGAAACTTTTGGTACGAGCTATTTTCTGTTATATATGTTGTTCATAAACTATTGCTTATACACAGTTTTACATCTGTGATCTTCTTGAAACAGGAAATGCCGAGTTCTATTGTTCCTATACAGATGCCTGACCATGGTCAGGTCAGAC
Source organism: Triticum dicoccoides (assembly GCF_002162155.2). Taxonomy (NCBI): domain Eukaryota; kingdom Viridiplantae; phylum Streptophyta; class Magnoliopsida; order Poales; family Poaceae; genus Triticum; species Triticum dicoccoides. The sequence goes on from NC_041387.1 coordinate 512,165,317, forward strand.
TTGCGCTTGGTCACAACATGATGTTTATGTCGACCTACTCAATTCCCCTTGGAGGCGAAAAGATACTTATTCGTGGGTGGTCTCAGATAATGAAGGCCCGTCCATCTTGGAGAATAGGACAGAAGATTATGTTCATGCTTTTCCATGGCTCTAAAGTGAATATCCTGTTTATTGACCACGTTGCGAGATGAAGCCGCTTTCAAAAGGTTGTGGATGCGCGGGGTGGCACCTGGGCCTTGTCCTGGGGCTTGGCGGCCTCACCCTTGGTTAACTGTAGGCAAATTAGCACTGTTCGAGGCGTGCTTTGTACGGTTGAACCTGTATAAGTACTCATACTGCTTTCAGCTTTGGTTGTTAAGTGCCCCTGCTGGTTTCAGTTAAGGTTGTTAAGTACTCCTGCTGCTTTTACAGTCTGTCGTGTTTCTTCAGTCATGTCTTCCTCCAGCCGCTAAAACCAAACTAGCGCCGGCGGGGCCGCCTGCTTCCGCCTCCCACGGCTGGTTGCGCCTCAGCGCATTCATCACCGCCCCACCGTCTCCTAAATCATTAACGCCGATGTCCTCCGCATGCTTTGGTGCGCTCGCCGCGGCGCCGACCTCTCGCGTTGTCAACATGGTCAACAAACAACAGGAATCGGCAGAAGTACGTAGAGAGGATGGCAGTAGGGGCCCACCACGTCAGCGTATGGAAAAATAAAATGCTTCCGCCTAGTGTTTTCCTCACATCTCAGACCCACGACATTGTGAGCGTATATAGTCAATTGACAAGAGAGCAACACAAGATCGGCTGACACCTAGGACGTAGCTACTCGAGCAGTATTTTTTTTGTTTGGTATTGTTGAGACGGAGTAGGGTTTGAACTGGGCTGTGGCCCATCTAGCCCAGGCTTATATTTTATGTTCACCATGTGACCAGCCCAACTATTTTTCTTTGTGCAAATGAGCCCAGTTTATTTTTTTTGAAGAATACCCAATCCGGGCCTACTTATTTTTCTACGCCTTGAAAGTAATATGAAATGGGTTGTAAATATAAAAACAGATAACAAATTGGCAATTACTTTATAATTTCTGATTTTTTTCACATTTTCAGATTCCTATTTCACTGGGCATTAACCTAATTCAAATATATCTTCAAAGTACTTTAAATCTGGCTCGACATTTCGGTATTAAAAATAGTTTGGAACCCACAGAAATATGCGAAATTGGCCCTGGCCAACCAAAAAAATGACTGCAATAAATTGCATAAGAAGTTGCCATGAGCTATATATAAATTATTAAAAAAAGAGGGAGTGGTCTGACTTGTGGGCCTGTTTAGTTGACGCGTATGCAAGATTTTTTTAGTTATTATATACTACGTCAACAAACGATTATAGCAGACGTAACCGTTGGATGTCAATCCAACGGCCGTCGTGTTTCTTCAATCTCTGATCTTCTTGCTCGAGCCGCCAAAGCACCGCCGGCGGGACCGCCTGCTCCCGCCTCCCGTGGCCGGCTGTGCTGCCACGCAGGCCTCAGCGCCCCCTACTACTTCCACCGCTGGCCAGGGCATCCCTCTACTCGCCCACACCCCCTGTTATTCTGCGGCGACGGCAGCCTCACACTGCAGCCGAACCGGTGAACCCTCGTACTCCTCTCCACGCGGGCTTCCACTGCCGCGTCTTCCCCGGCTCCGCGTCGTCCCCTTCCTAGGCCTCGCCGTCGTCCACCGCCGTGGTGCTCTCGGTGCGGCGTGGTCAATGTGGTCAACGACCGACTTCCATCGGAAGAGTACTGTATGTGGAGAGACTGACAGCTGGGTCCACGGCAGCCGCAAGGAAGTGCCTCCTTATTACGTGGAAAATAATTATTCCTCCACCCGACATCTGGGACCCACTGGACGGGCCACCAGTTTTTCGCGAAAAAAACGTTTCCCCCTGACTGCTAGGACCCACTGGTCAGGCCATCGTATTTCGCGAAAAAAACATTCCCCCGCTGTCAGCTCGGACCCACCGGAAGTACCTCCTTATTACGCACAAAAAAAATGAATACCCCCTGCTAGCTGGGACCAACCTTGGTGGGAGGCTGACTTGTGGGCCTACTAAGTTGACTGGGACGGAGGCCTTTGTCAACTTTAGTCAATATATGAACGATTCTAGCTCCAGTGATCGTACGATGTCCATCCAACGACCGTAGTGCTTCTTCAACCTCTAGTCTTCTTGCTCCAGCCGCCCAAAGCAGCGCCGGTCGTGCCGCCTGCTCCTGCCGCCCGTGGCCAGCTGTGATTCCGCGAAGGCCTCACCGCCCCCTACTACTCCCAGCGCTGCCAAGCCATCCCTCTACGCACCCACACCCCCTGTTATTCTGCGGCAACGACAGCCTCACATGGCAGCCGAACGAGTGAACCCTCATACTCCTCTACGCGTGGGCATCCACTGCAGCGTCTTCCCCGGCTCCACGTCGTCCCCTTCCTAGGCCTCGCTGTCATCCACCGCCCAGGTGCTGTCGGCGCGGCGTGGTCAACGTGGTCAAGGAATGGCTTCAATCGGACATGGACTGTACATGGAGAGGCTGACAGCTGGGTCCACGGCCGCAGCAAGGAAGTGCCTCCTTATTACGCGCAAAATAATTATTCCTCCACCTGATAGCGGGGACCCGCCGGACAGGCCACCGTATTTCATGAAAAAACATTTCCCCTGTCTGCTGGGACCCACCAGCTACATCTTCGCACGCAAGGAAGTGCGTCCGAGAAAAATGGATTCAACCCCTAACTGCTGGGACCCACCAGCTACATCTTCGCACGCAAGGAAGTGCGTCCGGGCAAAAAAAAACCCAAAACGATTCGCCCCCCTGACTGCTGGGACCCACCAGCTACATCTTCGCAGGCAAGGAAGTGCCTGACAGTCGGGACCCACCTGGTCGAAGCGTACATACCGTTGTCATTCTGGTCACGAACGTGTATGTACATACTGGTCGATGTAGAGGCGCGCAAATGTTGTAGTAGAGGCGCGCACGTGTCGTAGTAGAGGCACACACGTAGCATGTACACGTACGTACATCGGTGAGGGTGCAAGAAAGAAAATATGGCCACGTACGTACATACGGGCAGGGTCTCGAACGCCTACTCACACATATGTACATGGCTGGGTTGGAACGTAGAAACAACATCATCGTCGTGTTCATGGGGAGGCAACGGAATGCGTCGTGTTCATCGGGAGGCAACGGAACACGTGGGAGCCAACCGGCTGGGTTGGAACGGAATGCGTGGTCGTGTTCATCGGGAGGGCTTGGACAGAACAGGCGATGGAAACGAGGCCTGGCGTACTGCACAACGGAGGAAACGGCCTTGTGTTCGACCGGCCATGTTTGAAACGGGGTCCCGTTGATCGAGAGGGGCCTGGCGTACCGCAGAACGGAGGAAACGGACCTCCTACGATCGAAACGGGGGTCCTGTTGATCGGGAGGGGTGTGGCGTACCGCAAAACGGACAAAACGGACCTCCT
>NC_041387.1:512169338-512195629 GCF_002162155.2 Triticum dicoccoides
CGCAACGCTCACTGTTCATCAAATCGATCGGCTTCAGTTAGCAGCAGTAGTGAAGGAATCGCTCCATCGGGTTCAGTTAACACCCATCAATCGATCCCTCGAGTTCAATAACGCGTAGCCTGCAGTGCAATTGCTCGAGTTCAGCTACAGCCAAACGCCTCGCTCGGGTTCAGTTAGAGCCAACGCCTCGCACACACGCGCGTGCGTACGAGAGAAACGTGCATCGCTCCTCCCCCGACCTCCCACCGTAACCGGCAACTCCCTGAAATTTTCCTCCCCCTCGCTTCTACCACATTTTTTCCGTCATGGACGGCCCAAAGAATGTCATGCAGCTGCGTCTCCGGCCCACCCAGGATGAAAAGCCCATTTTCTGTCATGAATTTTTGTTATAGAAGTAGGAGCCCACCACATCTATGATGATACCGGGTTTTGTCACAATTATCGTCATAGAAGTGTCATATGTATGACAGAATTTATTTTCTTTCGGCCCAAAATGTCACGGATGTGTCTTTTTTGTAGTGTGGGGAGTGCTGTGTCTCATCCCGGCTCTCCGTAATGTGCGGTTGCCCAAAGATTTCAAAGGTCCACGCAAGGTGCTTAACTATACCGCTGATCAGCCCCCCGAGGCGTGGGTTGAGAGTTATGAGATGGCAATGGAGACGCTAGATGTGGATGAAGCGGCGTGTGCAAAATACTTCACCATGATGCTAGAAGGAACGACTCGCCCCTGGCTGAAGAGCCTGCCTGTTAACTCAATCAATTCATGGGATGAGTTGAAGGCCAAGTTCATAGCAAACTTCAAAGATACATGCAAGCAACCTATGTCAGTTGTAGATCTGGCAGCTTGTGTCCAAGGAGAGAATGAATCAACAACCTATTGGGTGCGCCGGGTTTTGGAAATTTTGCATTCATCAGGCCGCATCAATCCGGATACATCAATTGTGATGTTGGAGGGCAATTGCCGGTTTAAGTCACTAAAAATGAAGTTGGGACGGCTCAAGCGTCACTGCAATGATATGGGAACAATTATGGCGGCTCTGGTTAAGTATGCTGATTCTGATAATACCAAGGACCCTGATTCTGATGAAGAGAAACAGGAGAAGGGAAAGAAGAACGCCGGTTCAAAGGGACAACATAACCAGGCGGGCCACGGAAACAATGGTAAGCGTAAAGCGGACAATTCTGATTTTGTGGCTAACACTAGTATGCAGGGTAATATGCAGCGCTGTAAGGGTAAACCGCCCCAGCGCGGTGGAGGAATGAATCTGGAACACCTGTTAAACCAGCCCTGCCCAAAGCACGGGACAAAGGAGGTTCCAGCCACTCACCTTTGGAAGGATTGCCACATCATGAGGGAATTCAAAAACTCTGATCTTTTCTGGTATGATCATGGGCCTATCTGGTGGTTCCGGTCCAGGATTTCATGGGCCGGGTTACGGTGGTGGCGGTTCAAACTCAGGATTTTAGAATAATCAGGGCAATCAGAATAACAAAGGTGGTAACCATCAACAGGGTAATGAGGGGAATCAACAACAGTCGGGTTATCAGAGCAACCCAAAGCAGTTAAACGGTGGACAGTATCATGTCTTCACTACTAGCTTGTGCAAGCGCAATCAGAAACTCCATAAAAGGGCAGTAAACTCTGTTGAACCGGCAGTGCCCCATTATCTATGCTGGTCTGAGCAACCTATTGATTGGAGCAGGGAGGATCATCCGCCCCAGGTTGACAATCCGGATCACCTAGCTTTGGTGGTTGCACCACAGGTGGGAGGTTATAAGTTTACCAAGGTACTCATGGACGGAGGGAGCAGTATCAATATCTTGTACTATGAAACCTTCCGGCGTATGGGGTTGACAGATAAGAATCTTAGACCGTCAAACACCGTTTTTCATGGAGTGGTGCCTGGTAAATCGGCTTACCCAGTTGGTAAGATAGCTCTGGAGGTGGTTTTTGGAGATGATCATGATTCAAGGTCCAAGACGCTGACCTTTGAAGTGGTCAAGATCAGAAGTCCATACCATGCTTTATTTGGACGGCCAGTTTATGCTAAATTCATGGCAAGGCCATGTTGTGTTTATCTGCAGATCAAGATGCCGGGTCACAAAGGAACCATCATGGTTCATGGTAGCCGTAAGATTGCTCTGGAGTGTGAGGAAGGTAATGCGGCCTATGCTGAATTGGTTTTTGCAACGGAAGAGTTGAAGTTTTATAAGGACAATGTTGATCCGGTAGACATGACCTCTCTAAAGAAGCCCACTACAGAGCATGATCCGGCTTTGAAGTTTAAATCGGCTGATGAGACTAAATTGGTTGATTTTGTTCCTGGCAATTCATCCAAGAAGTTCGGCATCAGGGTCAACTTGGATCCCAAATAGGAAAGTGCGCTCATCGAGTTCATCTGTGAGAACCGGGACATCTTTGCATGGAAACCTTTTGACATGCCAGGTGTACCGAGGGAACTCGTTGAGCACACTCTTAATATTGATCCGAAGTTCAAACCGGTCAAACAATTTCTTCGCCGCTTTAATGAGGAGCGGCGTAAGGCCATTGGGGAAGAGGTAGCCCAGCTACTGGCAGCAGGGTTTACGTGGAAGTGTTTCACCCAGAGTGGTTGGCTAATCCAGTGCTGGTACTTAAGAAAAACGGCACTTGGCGTATGTGTGTGGATTACATAGATTTGAAAAAGGCTTGCCAAATGATCCCTTTGCCCTCCCCCGTATTGATCAAATCATTGATGCTACGGCGGCTTGTGAGCGTTTGAGTTTCTTGGATGCTTATTCTGGTTATCATCAGATCAAGATGGCAGTTAAGGACCAGGAGAAGACAGCTTTTATTACTCCCTTTGGAGCCTTCTTTTATGTATCTATGCCCTTTGGGCTCAAGAGTGCCCAGGCAACTTATCAACGTTGTGTGCAGAATTGTCTTCATACTCAGATTGGGCGCAGTGTTCATGCCTATGTGGACGATATTGTGGTGAAGTCCAGGAAGGCAGAGACGCTCATATCTGATTTGCAAGAAAACTTTGATAATCTGAGAGTTTATAAAATGATGCTCAATCCGGCTAAGTGTGTCTTTGGTGTACCGACTGGCAAACTCTTGGGTTTTTTGGTGTCCAACCGGGGTATTGAGGCTAATCCGCAAAAGATCAAGGCTATCACATCTCTGGCTAAACAGGCATGTATCAATGATGTTCAACGTTTTGCAGGTCGTATTGCGGCTTTGAGCCGGTTTATCAGCAGGTTGGGAGAAAAGGTGATCCCTCTGTATCAGATATTGAAGAAGACAGACAGTTTTGTCTGGAGCGATGCTGCTGATGCGGCGTTTGAAGACTTGAAGAAGCAGTTGGCTGAACCGCCGGTTCTTGCTGCTCCAGTTGATAAGGAGCCATTGCTGTTATATGTGGCTGCTAATGCCAGAGCTGTCGGTGTTGTGGTGGAGCGCAAGGAGGCTGGGAATGAATACCCGGTTCAAAGGTCGGTTTATTATATAAACGAAGTGTTCATTGAGTCAAAGCAAAGATATCCGCATTGGCAGAAGCTGGTGTATGGGGTTTTTATGGCAAGTCGGAATCTTAAACAATACTTTCAAGGTCATCCCATCACAGTCGTCAGTTCTGCTCCTTTGGGGGATATAATCCAGAACAGGGAGGTAACTGGCCGGGTTGCTACGTAGGCTATTGAGCTTGGACCACACGGTTTGAAGTATATGCCTCGAACAACAATAAAATCCCAGGCCCTTGTGGATTTCATCAATGATTGGCCAGAGTTGCAGATACCGGAGGACAAACCGGATAGTACATACTGGACTATTCACTTTGACGGATCCAGGCAATTGGAGGGCTCGGGGGCTGGAGTTGTCCTTACTTCCCCTCGAGGTGATAAAATTCATTATGTTCTTCGCTTAATGTTCCCTTGTACTAACAATGCAGCTGAAAGCTTTACTCCATGGTCTTCGAGTGGCTAAGGAGATGAACTTAAGCCAGGTACGATGCTTTGGAGACTCAGATCTGGTAGCTCAGCAAGTTTCAGGTACTTGGGATTCCAAGGATCCACTCATGGCGGCTTACCGACGAGAGGTGGATATTGTTGCTAGTCACTTTAAGGGTTATCAAGTGGAGCACATTGATCGGCGCAAAAACGAAGTAGCTGATGCTTTAAGCCGGTTGGGATCTCAACGTAAACTGGTGCCACCCAATACTTTTCTGGATGTCTTGCATAACCCGTCGGTTCAGTTGCCTACAGAAGAGGACCTCGCCATTCCTGATCCGGAGGCACATTTGGTGGCCGCTTTACATATCATTCCGTATTGGACGGTTCCATACTTGGCGTATATGAACCGGGGCGAGTTACCGAAAGATGAAATTTTGGCCAGGCAGATAGTCCGGCGATCCAAGTCCATGGTTGTTCACAACGGCGAGTTACACCATCGCAGTGTTTCTGGTGCGTTCCAACGCTGTGTTTCTCCTGAAGAAGGCCGTGAGATTCTACGCGAAATCCACGAAGGGGACTGTGGTCACCACGCCGGTTCAAAATCCTTGGTGGCTAAAGCGTTTCGACATGGCTTCTATTGGCTGACGGCTCACGCTAATGCTGAGGACTTAGTAAGGCGGTGTGACGGCTATCAGAAATTCTCACGACGAGCTCATGTTGCGGCCACAGGTGGAATATGTTCATGATCGTTATACTTGTTTTATATACCTACATGCAGCCCGCCCTTGGATAGGACATGTTAAATAGTCCTATTTACTTCTTCTTAAACGCATTCACTGTAAACATACACTTAAACGTATTATTCATCAATGGGAGATAATATATAGCGTCATATTATTATTCCTATTTGCACATTTTTCCTATAAATGTTTATTTAATTTTGCATCCGTACACCTCGGTACATTCAGTTTGCCAGGGGCTTCTTATGGCGCCCCATAATACGACAAGACAAGTCCGAACACTTTCAATAGTGCGGCACCCCGAACTTTTAGCATTATATGCATCAGCTCCGAATCATGTCTTGGGTCAATAGTTGGTTTGCCCGGCTCCCTTGTTTTGGTACCTTACGTTCCATTATATCGGCTAAGGTAGCGCATGGAGAACTATTGCGATTGTGTCCCGGTTCTTCTGGACGAGCACCTCAATAGAGAAAGCCGAAAACTGACCGGCATGATATGGCGAGAGCTGGTCGCTGTTCAAGAGGTCTTAAAATCTTTAAAGATTTTTTCCGCTTTAGGCAAGGAATCGACCTCGTCCAATTTAGGCGTATATAGCGCCCCAATTTGGCTTTTCCAAATTCTAGGGGCTTCGTCGAAATTTAAAATTGTAGACTTCTATAGCTAAGTGAAAGTTATAAAGCCGCATAGTCCGATTGCGTTGTTCGCTGCGCCAAACACCTCCTTCATGGACCAAAAATTTGGATAAAAGGGTGTTTTGTGTTTTCCACGAACACCACGGTACTGGTTACGTGGGGGCGGAAGCCGACGACTGGCCTACTTTCAGAATTTTATAAACAGCCGCACAGAAGGTAATATTTTAAATCAAAACAAAGCACTATATAGCGCAAATAACTTCGTCTTTATATTACAAAAACGACAGAAGTACACTCATTCAAAGATCGTGTCCTTGGTACATTCTTTGGCCACGAGACGAGCGCCCTTCATAACACCATCATAATATTTTTCGGGACAACAATGCGCCTTGCCCTCCGGTGGTCTGTCCTTCACCAGCTTCTCCGCATCCAGCTTGCCCCAATGCACCTTCGCACGGGCAAAGGCTCGGCGGGCACCCTCAATGCAAACGGATCACTTGAGCACTTCAAGCCACGAACATGCATTTACCATCCGCTTTATCAGGCTGAAGTAGCTAGCGGGCAGGGGCTCAACAGGCCACATCCGGACTATGAAATCTTACATAGCCACTTCAGCCGCCCCGTGGAGTTCAACCAACTGCTTCAGTTGGTCACTCAGAGGCATTGGGTGTTCGGCTCCAGCATACTGGGACCAGAACAACTTCTCCATTGAGCTCCCCTCCTCGGCACGGTAGAACTCCACAGCATCTGATACGCTGCATGGCAGATCTGTGAATGCCCCTGGAGAGCTCCGAATTCGGCTAAGTAAAAGAAACGCCTCCTCCACATGCTTGCTTTGCATAAAGAATGTCTTACCCACTGCTATCTTCTTGGCCACCTGGATTTCCTGCTGGGCCTTTTTGGCTTCGGCCTTTGCATCTTTCATACTCGCAAGGGCCTTCGCAAGCTCAAACTCCTTCGTCTTGAGGTCACGCTCCAAGGACTCGAACTTCTTGCCGAGCTCCTGGAGCTCTTGCTGTACCTCGCCCACCCTAGCATTTTGCTTTTCGCGCTTGATGCACTCCAGGGCTGCCTTGTCTTGGGCCTCGGACAACGCTTTCTTCAAGGACGCCACTTCAGTTGTGGCCCCTATTTCAAAGTCACGACGCTTTGTCGTTAGAATCACCAATTTTGTCTATTCTTTATGATATGCGAACGTGGTATCACAAACCTTTGTTTTCTTCGAGCTGCCTCTTCGTGAGGCCGAGCTCTCCCTGTGCCTGCTCCAAGTCCCGTTTGACTCCGGCGACCTCGGCCGTGCGGGCAGCAGCGGCAAGCAGCACTGCCTGCTTATTCACATGCAAACCTACTATTAGACTCCTGCAGATTTTAATTGACCCTCCGTTTGGCTTTTCTTTCCGAACACCAAACAGAGTATCAGGGGCGACTACCTATCGGGTGATAATTTCACACATTTTTTATTACTTACCTCAAAACCTGTCAGGAGGCTGGTGCAGACGTCGGTTAGTCCGCTCTTGGCAGACAGAACCTTCTGAATCACCGCACTCATAAGAGTATGGTGCTCTTCATCCATGGAAGCGCCGCGAAGCGCTTCCAGCAGACTATCTGATGCCTCTGGCGTAATGGAAGTGGTCGGCATGGACGGTTCGCCCTCCCTAGAGAGGGACCACCTGCCCAAATCTGGAACCATTGGAGGTTCCGGCACAATATCTGGCTGAGAGCCCGGCTTGCTGCGGCTCTCGTCGGCACAATCCGCGAGGATCTTATACCCCGTGTGCGCGGTGTCTGGAATTTCGCCTTGGGGCGTCTCCAGAGTCACTCCCCCCTGCTCTGGGAGCCTTTGGGACAACATCTCCGTGTCATCCGCAGGCCGAGGAGTAGTGGCCGTCGGGAGCGAGTTCATCGCTGAATCACTCAAGGACCCATCCGAAGATGATACCTCGGGATGGACCCTGGCCGAACTGCATATATGCATTCGGCGTTATAACAAACTATGAAGCGAAGTCGCACTAAAGTATAACAGAGTGCAGATACTTACAATCTCACTAGGGGCTTCCCCCTGGGCAGCCACTCCTCCTCGCTATAGGCAGCCTTGGTGGAGTAATCCGGAAGGGACGCCTTTCCCTTCTTGGGCGTCCTAGCCTCCCCCTCCGGAGAGGCTTTCCTCTTCTTCTCCTCCCCAGTGCGGGGAGGCGGAGTGTCTTCATGTTTTCCCCCGCCTCCGCGGGAGGAATCTGCCTCGTCGTCTTTGGACAACGAGGGTATGACGGCCTTGCGCCGGGGACCCTTCCTGGTCCTCTGGGCCGCTTTCTTAGGCCCCTCGTCCTCTCCGTATGGGGCGGCCCTTTCCTCTTCCTCCTCCCCTTTAGGGGAGGAGTGTGCCTCGTTGTCTTCGGACGAGGCGTCCGGTACGACCTTACGCCGGAGACCCTTCCTGGTCCCCGGGGCCTTCTTTTCGGCCTTCTTTTCCGGCGCCTTTTAGGGCGCCGGGACTAGCATCTCCGCCAGGAGAGCATCTGCTGGACCTTCTGGCAGTGGAGCCGGACAGTCAATCCACTCCGCCGTCTCCACATACTCCTGATTAAACACACACAATGACTTAAGATCCTCCCATGAGTACACTGGGAAAGACTACATCCGGTGATAGTCAGCAAACTCACCGGATGGGGGAGCCGCGTGGCGTGAAGTCCACGGTCCTTGGATGTGGGAGGAGGTATTTCGGAGGCCTTGAACAGTGCCTTCCATGCATCCTTGTGTGTCATGCAGTAGAGCTCTCGAAGTGTCTGGTGTTCTGCCGGGACGAACTCCCACAGATTAAATGCCCGCCTTTGGCACGGAAGAATCCGGCGGACAAGCATGACTTGGACCATGTTGACAAGCTTGATTTTCTTGTCCTTCATATTCTTGATGCAGTTCTAAAGTCCGGTCAGCTCCGCAGGCTCGCCCCAGGCCAGGCCCTTCTTTTCCCAGGAGGTGCACCGCATGGGGATTTTGGATCGGAATTCGGGGGCCGCCGCCCAGTTGGCCTCACGCGGCTCGATGATGTAGAACCACCCCGATTGCCACCCTTTCACGATCTCCACGAAGGAGCCGTCAAGCCAGGTGACGTTGGGCATCTTGCCCACCATGGCATCTCCGCACTCCACTTGCTGACAACTCATGATGTTCGGCTTCACGCAGAAGATTCGTAGCCACAAGCCGAAGTGAGTCTTGATGCGGAGGAAGGCTTCGCACACGAGGATAAACGCCGAGATGTTGAGGACGAAGTTTGGGGCTAGATCATGGAAATCTAGCCCGTAGTAGAACATGAGCCCGCGGATGAAGGGATGAAGTGGAAATCCTAGTCCATGGACGAGGTGGGCGAGAAACACGACCCTCTTGTGGGGTTCCGGAGTTGGAATGATCTGCCCTTCGTCCGATAGCCGGTGCGCGATGTATGCGGCCAAGTATCCGGCCGCCCGGAGCTTCGCAATATGCTCCTCCTTCATGGTGGAGGCCACCCACTTGCCTCCTGCTCTGGACATGTTTGGCTGTGCGGAGAAGGCGTGGACTAGGGCGCTGGAGCTCGAGCAGGCAAGGATGGATAAGCAAAGGAGGAAGAAGGCGTGGGTGAAAATGGGGAACCCTTATCCCTTTATAGAGGCGACAAAAGCAGTGTGCCTCCCCACTTGCCCATTGAGAATGGCTTATTTCCCAAGTGCCACGATTGATGGCGCGGTTGGGTTACCCATACCCGTATTGATGGGAATCCCGTGATAAGGGGACATGATCTCTGCTTTGACAAGACGTGCCAAGGAAACCGCCTCGCAATATGCGATGTGGCTGGTTGTGGGAAAATGGTTCGAATAATGACCCGACCGTAGTATCATGTCACGTTGTCTAAAGTTGTCAGCAGATCACAGTTGTGAAATATCATTCTCTCTATGGTGGTATGTGAAGATCATCTTGCAGATCCGGACACGGTTTAAGTGTTCGATAATTACTTTGGAGTATTTGGAGATGGAACCCGCCTTGCAATGCCGAAGACAAACTGCGCGTCGGACTCATCGTCATTGAAGCCTGGTCCAGGGGCTACTGAGGGAGTCCTGGATTAGGGGGTATCCGGACAGCCCGACTATATACTTTGGCCCGACTGTTGGACCATGAAGATACAAGACTCAAGACTTCATCCCATGTCCGGATGGGACTCTCCTTTGCGTGGAAGACAAGCTTGGCAATTCGGATATTGTATTTCCTTCTTTGTAACTGACTCCATATAAACCCTAGCACCCTCCGGTGTTTATATAAACCGGAGGGTTTAGTCCTTAGAGGCACGATCACAATCATAATCATCATAGGCTAGCTTCTAGGGTTTAGCCTCTATGATCTCGTGGTAGATCAACTCTTGTAATACTCATATCATCAAGATCAATCAAGCAGGAAGTAGGGTATTACCTCCATCGAGAGGGCCCGAACCTGGGTAAATATCGTGTCCCCCGCCTCCTTTTACCATTAGCCTTAGACGCACAGCTCAGGACCCCCTACCCGAGATCCGCCGGTTTTGACACCGACAGCCACCTTGCGCAAATGTTTACCACATAAAAAGTGTGTGTGATGGTCAACCTATGCCACACAGTTTCTTTTACACACTGTGTGTGATGCATTCAATAACACAAATGATAAAATTTTTAATCTCGTCTGCAATGGCAACGCTATCACAAATGATTTAATGGGGAAAATTGTGTGTGATGTACGTGCGAACGGAAATGTTTTCCCTGGAATGACTGTGTAGGATGTATATACAAACGGAAACATACTTCTTGGATTGACTGTGTGGGATGTACATACGAACGGAAATGTATTCCTTGGATTTACCGTGTGGGATATACAAATGAACGGAAACATTTGTCTGAGACTGACTGTGTGGGATGTACTTACGACCGAAACCGATTGGCCCTATATAATTGTATTTGATCGCTCGCCCGTTGCACACGATCTCATTTTGCCAAGCGTGTGTGACCGGAGGGCCTATCCTCGATGGTTTCTGGGTTGTGTGGGAAGGACCCCCTATCGCCCACACTCACTAGGCGACAATTTAAAATGTCGTCGTGGAAAGGGGGTTAAAAACCATTTGTATAGCAACTTGATGTACCAGTGATGGGTGTATAATACCCTGGCCTATGCACAAACAGGTAGCAGCTCCCCCGCCAAGTGAAGTCTCAAAGAAGATTTCCAAATCAAGGGAGTAGCTCTTTGAGCGATCAAGGAATGCATCAAGAAGACCAATGAATAGAACAAGACAAGCATCAAGAAAGAACACTGGAAGCAGCATTTGGCGGCAAGGCAAAGGCCCGACAAGCCCCATGGTTAGAAAACCCCCCACCAACTACCAACGCTCCACCTCACTAGCCAGCCAGCTGCTAATCGGTGAGGTGTTGAGCCTGCAGGCAACAAGGTGGAGTTTGTCGACACATGTCAGCATGTTGGAGAGAAGATTACCATTATCGACACCCGTCCAATTGGCGTGTCAAGCTAATAGGAGTTAGCTGGGCAAGCGGTGCTACATCCTTGTCAGGGCTTCTCCTCCTCATGACACCTAGTGATACATTTAATGCTTTTTGTCCTAACTGGCAGAGTTATGTATATAACACTGTATGCTATCTATTATTTGTGTAATTGCCTTTTTTGCTCTGTGGTGACCCCTTGAGCTATAAAAGGAGGGCCATGGCAACCTTTACAAGGGTTCTAACCCATTCAAACCCCTAGCACATTGGCTCGTGTAGCAGCCTTCTTCGAGCACCTTGCCAGGGGAGAGCGCTCCGTGTACTTGTGCTCCACCCACTTTTAATACACCAAAGGCAGGAGTGGGGTGTGACACCTCAAAGGTGGCCCAAACCTGGACCTTCTCTTTGCGATTTGTGCAATCCCCTCGCCGAACCATAAAGGGGCTAAACCAGCCCATAGATAGTTGTTCCACACCCACAACTGTCAAACCACAATGATCCCTCCAACATCTGTTTTTTAGATTGTTCATGTTCTCCAAAGAAAATGGTTGTATACTGATGACATCGATGTTAAGATAGACATCAAGGTTTGCTAATTTAGTTCAGGCTTTAAGTTTATGGCATACTCGAAAGAAAAGATGGCCGGTCTGAAATGGCTTAACATTGCTAAGGAGCCACTTACTGAGATTCTGTGTTTCATATTTTTCTCTAAAAAAATTGAATTATTTTGAATCCAAATTAAAAACTATGACTCAAAGAATTCTGATTTCAAAATTAGAAGAAAGGTGAAGCTTGTGCATGGAATATGGAAGGACCAATGGAAGAAGAAGAAAAGGTTGCAATCACAGGATCAAGAGAAGAAAGACACTCACAAGACTATTATGGAGATGATGCATGATGTAAAATAAAATAAAACAAACATCACAAGCATTCCAGTCATGTACATAACACAAATATGGAAGGTCTTGATCTTGGGCTGTTACGACACTACCAACCTTCAAACTACCCTTTTCAAATACACCGTGCTTTTCTTTGACTCTTAAGTTTTTTGATCGGTGCTAGTGATATGAATCTTAATATGCTTCTGATTAATCAATGAAGTACTAGGTAAACAATGGCTGAATTTCTTAACACGAGCCATAAAAATATCAATTATTTACCTTTAGATATGTGTGATCTAGGTATAGACAAAGACCATTTATCATTGTTCTGCTCCAACTTTCCTTGTAACTAGCTGTCTTTATCCCTACCAATTATCTTTCGAGATCCAGCCTATAATATGGGTTAAAACACACACAAAAAATAAGTGATTTTAGCCCTTCTAAAAACAAAATGGATTCTTGAACCTCTTTCACGCTCATGTCACGTCGAGGGAAAATAATATCCAGTATTTCTTGAGCAATTTTTATCTTTGGTTCGAGTGTTGAAGTCAAATAAGATTGCAATTATGATATGACTTGATGTTGAAGATGAGTTTGTTTCTTCAGATATCTTTTTGAACGTATTTAAACTCAACAAAAGAAATTATACAACAATTAATTTTATCAGCGACGAACTTAAAAATAGTAACAAAAATTACAATCAGGTAAGAGCGATGGTAATAGTACAATCAACAATCGGCTAGAGTTGTCACGTCTATCTTTAGCCAACCTAATAGCCATCTCATATACTCTATATGAGATGGCTATTAGGCTGGCTAAAGATAGAGGCGTACATGAGTAGTAGTAAATTGTAAATATGATGGTCCACCTTAGAATCTCAAATAGTAGTAAGTTATAAATATGAAGTGTGTCTTGGAGCCCGTGGTTTACATGATGATGACCTCCATCAACATATGTTGCTACCTCAAGGCAAGCATCAACTATTCTACTAAGAATGTTGTTCATGGTATCTTGATTCTCCTCTCCTTCAACGGAATCAACTTGTGTTGGTGTCAACCCTATCATAGCACCGCAGGTAAATATCATGCAAACAATGATCACATGCTTCCGCGTACGAGGTGAGAGCCCCTTCTAGCATGCGTCATTTTTGTTGAGCTCCCTAAAATCACGCTCAATGACATTGCAAAGGTATCAATGTGAAAAGTTGAATAACTCATACGTCCTTTGAGGTGGACAGTGACAACGAAGACAAAATTCTAGTCGATAATATGTACTCCCATTTAAAGAGCAAGGTATCCTGTTCAGCTTGGATATCTAGAGCCCAGAAGATTGTATTCTCTTAAAAATGAACACCAAGTTAGCGTCAGAAATAAGAATATAATGAATGATAAAATTGTTATTATGTTATACCTTTCAAAGGTACAGGAAGTGAAGAGGAGTGTGCTAATGCGTGATTCAAGACCCTTGTGTCATGTGTAGAGCCCAGCCTACCCGAAACCAAAAAGATACACATCATGCTAAAGTTCAATATTGCAAGCATATTCTGAGATCTAAAACCATGCCTACATCTATAGTTAACTGCCTCATCTACACACACAAAAATTGGAACATGTGATCCATCTATGGCATCAATAGCGCCTATGAAATGATGCCAAAAACATTATTCTTTAATTCTTTCATGTGCATAGCTAAAGGTAGGAGCTATCAGTTTGATGATATCTTTCATTAACTTGTGTCAATATAACATAACTTCATAAACTTTGTATGAATTGTCCAAAATGACTATACAAAATGGTTCTCGGCAGGAGATACTTGAGAGCCTCCGACAATCCATAAGAACATGACCAATGACTCAATTGATCAAATATTACTAGTTGACTTCAAACCATATGTAGATACAAGAAAATCATGAAGTGCCATGAAAACACATGTGCTCATCTGAAACATTTTATAAAGAAATATTGTCCAACACTTCATGACTCATTCAAGTCCAGTTTGGTGAGCATCTCTATGTTTTCTTCAAGAGTGCTCAACATAGAGGTTACCTACGTTTCATGTTGCTTTGCAAGTTCAACTAAAATTCTCGTTCCCTCCCACCCCTTTATTGCCACTTCTTCCATCCTTGCATCCATGTACACAAGAATATAAAAATGTTAACATATTCATGGTCATATAGAGAAATATTGGTAACAACATAAATATGGTTTGACAACACAAGCAAATATTGATCACAACATAATCGTGTTTCAACAATTGAAACAAATATAGTCCACACCAGAAGCAAATATGGTTCGCAACATAAGAAAATATGGCTCACAACAAAAGCAACAAATATGGTTATACAAACAGAAGAAAATATGGTTCACAACATAAGAAGATACGTATGTCAACATCTGCTTCTTCATCTCCTTCTCACAATCCTTCTCCAGAAAATTAGCTTCCCTTCTTTTGTTTCAAGAGCATTGAAGATTTCCCTAAAGTTAGCTTCACTATTAGAGTGAGAGTTGTGTGCATGATACCAATTTTTTATTGGACACCACATTCTTTCACCATATTCATGACATCAGAGATGATAGGGGAGGGTTGGTTGGAGGAGGAATTAATGATGCTTCAACACTAAAGGTTATTTTCTCCACTCCATTTTCTATCTTCTCACATATCTGCTCCTACAATCGATAGAACAGACTCTTCTCATCCTTCTCCTCCTTTGCACTACAGGACTGCTTGCGCTTATTGTTTGCTTTTGGTTTTCTCAAATATGCTAACTTCATTTCAACACTATCATTGGGTTTCTCTAAAGGAACCACATTATCATCACTTGATTCATCAGAAGATAAATCTTCAACACAAGAAGCAGTAGCTCATTTGACATGTGCCTTGTCAAATATGATGTGTAAATCTTCAAGGTGCTTCGGTCCATGTCGTTTAATCTTCAAATGAATGCATTTCTTCCCTGTCTTCTATTGGCATCTCTGAAAATAAATGCACAAGTTAGGTCGTAATATAGAACCATGCCAAATGAAAAAAAATGCTACTCTTACATTCAACCCACCATTCTTTAGAGCAACCAATGGTTCTCTTTGCTTCATTTCATCCAAGCCCAATTGCTTCATTTTTCAACTCCATGAAAACAACATACCCTATTTTGATTGCATCCCATTTTTTCTTGAATTTATCCTTGGGATACTTCTTTCACGTTCTTGCATCCCATTTCTCCTAAACGTTATTATTATCATTCTTAGTAGAATAACCTAAGGGCTTGTTCCCACTTCCAACCTCTTCTATGAATATTTTTATGAGTTTCTTTAGATGTGCATCATCTCACACCTCCTTCAGTCATAATTCAATCAAGCAAAATGAATTCAATACACCACCCCCATCTATAAACAAGCAAGCAAGCAAGCAAGAACAACCAATCATAGCAGAACATGGTTACCACATTCACAATCAAAGCACTACTATCTAATCTATAAGAGAGTCTCATTAACCTCGGTGTTCCTCTTGAGATCCTTCTCCTGCAATGTCTTGTGACATGCCTCATTTTCCTCAAAGAATGTAGTGTTTTAGGCAAGGAGGTTTTGATTGGTCTTAATAACCTTCACCACATAGAGCTCATCTTTTGCCACGGACTTGCGTTGTGCCTTGGCCCGGCGTTGCACCTTCTCCTCTTCACATGAGATGATCCAAACGGTAGGGAGGAAATGAGCATATCAGCCATCCTCGAGGAAACTGAGCACTGTATGGTCCTGGAAGTACCACCATGTTGTACACACACGTCACCAAATTCGGGGATTTGGAGGCGTTGAGCACATCATTCTACCCTGTATTTGGCTTGCAGACCTCTGTCGCGTAGAGGACAGAAGACCCGAGCCTCATGCCGTGGTATGGGATGGAGCTTAGGGCCGTGCGGCCGGGACATCTCCCATGGCACTGGCGAAGGAGCTCTATGGCTGTTGTGACGACCGAGGACCTCGGCGGAAAAGAACCTCGAGGGCGGTCAGATTTGACTAATGGGCGGTTGAAATCAAAGGATCTTGCGATAGCAAGGATAGATCAGGCGGCGGGGAGAATAAGGTGACCGGGTTGGGGCTGTGATGATGACTATTGTGGAGGCTTGGGGTGGTTGTGATTCCAGGGAGGCCAGATTCGCTGGCGCGAATGGGAGAAGCACATGTGGAGTGGCTACAGGTGGTCGGTGGGGTGGTGGTCGGAATCTAGAGCGACATCGGCGAGCGATGAGGCGGCAACAGGGTTGAATGTTCAATGTGGGTGGTTGGGCTTGTCCAACAACCAAAATAGTTTTGCGGCAATAGATAAAGGTGATCTATATTTGCATCACTTGTAGCAATTTTTTGGCACAATATACGTATAGGTAAAGCAAATACTAGAGTGCATGGCCGCTAGAAGGCAGAGTGTAATCCCTCAAACAAAACAGATCAAAAGAAAACTAGACATGCGAAATCAAACCAAAAATAAATAAAATAAAAATGACACGAAGAAGTTGGAAGATGAGAGAAAATGGTAACCTGAATCCACCACCATAGTCTGACCTTTGGTGCCCGAGTTCCATGACAACGTCCCCTAGGTTAGTCACAACATAGTGTGCCATTGCGACCGAGTCCTACATGACCAGGATTTTCACCCAGAGCACTCACATAGGCGAGAGATCCACGATGATGTACTGATGACCCACAAGTATAGGGGATCAATGGTAGTCCTTTCGCTAAGTAAGAGTGTCGAACCCAACGAGGAGCAGAAGGAAATGACAAGCGGTTTTCAGCAAGGTAATGTCTGCAAGCACTAAAATTATAAATAACGTGTAGTTTGATAGCAAGATAATTTGTAACGAGCAAGTAACGGTAATGGTAAAAAAAGTGCGGCGAGGTAGCCCAATCCTTTTGAGGCAAAGGACATGCCAAAATGGTCTCTTATGATAAGCAAAGTGTTCTTGAGGGTACATGGGAATTTCATCTAGTCACTTTCATTGTGTTGGTTTGGTTTGTGTTCGCTACTTTGATAATTTGATATGCGGGTGGACCAGTGCTTAGGTGATGTTCTTACTTGAACAAAGCTCCTACTTATGATTAACCCCCTCGCAAGCATCCGCAACTACGAGAAAAGTATTAAGAATAATTCTAACCATAACTGTTGGGGATATAACTATTACGTATGACCCGCCTGAAGGAAATATGCCCTAGAGGCAATAATAAAGTTATTATTTATTTCCTTATTTCATGATAAATGTTTATTATTCATGCTAGAATTGTATTAACCGGAAACATAATACTTGTGTGGATACATAGACAAACATAGTGTCACTAGTATGCCTCTACTTGACTAGCTCATTAATCAAAGATGGTTATGTTTCCTAGCCATGGACAAAAGAGTTGTCATTTGATTAACGGGATCACATCATTAGGAGAATTATGTGATTGACTTGACCCATTCCGTTAGCTTAGCACTTGATTGTTTAGTATTCTGCTATTGCTTTCTTCCTGACTTATACA
This sequence comes from Triticum dicoccoides, assembly GCF_002162155.2. Lineage (NCBI taxonomy): Eukaryota > Viridiplantae > Streptophyta > Magnoliopsida > Poales > Poaceae > Triticum > Triticum dicoccoides. Next base: position 512,186,512 of record NC_041387.1, read on the forward strand.
TGTTCCTGTAACTATGAGATTATGCAACTCCCGTTTACTGGAGGAACACTTTGGGTGCTACCAAACGTCACAACGTAACTGGGTGATTATAAAGGAGTACTACAGGTGTCTCCAAAGGTACATGTTGGGTTGGCGTATTTCAAGATTAGGTTTTGTCACTCCGATTGTCGGAGAGGTATCTCTGGGCCCTCTCGGTAATGCACATCACTATAAGCCTTGCAAGCAATGTAGCTAATGAGTTAGTTATGGAATGATGCATTACGTAACGAGTAAAGAGACTTGCCGGTAACGAGATTGAACTAGGTATTGGATACCGACGATCAAATCTCGGGCAAGTAACATACCGATGACAAAGGGAACAACATATGTTGTTATGCGGTTTGACCGATAAAGATCTTCGTAGAATATGTGGGAGCCAATATGGGCATCTAGGTCCCGCTATTGGTTATTGACCGGAAACAAGTTCTAGGTCATGTCTACATAGTTCTCGAACCCGTAGGGTCCGCACGCTTAACGTTTCGTTGATGATATAGTATTATATGAGTTATGTATGTTGGTAACTGAATGTTGTTCGGAGTCCCGGATGAGATCATGGACATGACGAGGAACTCTGGAATGGTCCGGAGATAAAGTTTGATATATGGGATAATAGGTTTGATCTCCGGAAGGGTTCCGGAATTCACCGAAAGAGGTTCTGAATGTTTCCCAAAATGTTTGGGTACGAGAACACGTTATTTGGGCCAAAGGGGAAAGCCCACAAGGTTTTTGGAAAGCGCAAAAGGAAGTTTTGCGGAGTCCAGGGGCCAGACGCCAGGGTCCCTGGCGTCTGGGTCCAGACGCCGGGAACCCTGGCGTCTGGCCCTGGAGTCCGAGAAGGACTCTTGCCTTTCGGGTGAAACCGACTTTGTGGAGGCTTTTGCTCCAAGTTTCGACCCCAAGGATCAACATATAAATAGAGGGGTAGGGCTAGCACCCAAGACACATCAAGAAACACCAAGCCGTGTGCCGGCAACCCCGTCCCCTCTAGTTTATCCTCCATCATAGTTTCCGTAGTGCTTAGGCGAAGCCCTGCGGAGATTGTACTTCACCAACACCATCACCACGCCGTCGTGCTGCCGGAACTCATCTACTACTTAGCCCGTCTTGCTGGATCGAGAAGGCGAGGACGTCATCGAGCTGAACGTGTGTAGAACTCAGAGGTGCCGTGCGTTAGGTACTTGGATCGGTCGGATCGTGAAGACGTACGACTACATCAACTGCGTTGATAAACGCTTCCGCTTAGCGATCTTCAAGTGTATGAAGATACACTCCCCCTCTCGTTGCTATACATCACCATGATTTTGCGTGTGCATAGGAATTTTTTTGAAATTACTACGTTTCCCAACACCGCCCAGGAGGGGCCAGGTTATACCTATGAGGTCTCCTGAAGCCCAAGACAAGCTTGAAGATGGTGGTTCAGTTAAGGGACCAAATCCCAAAGGAGACTTAAGGCCCGTAGAGATAAACTGCCATATGTACATAACTTGTATTGTAAGGCAAGAATAGTTAGAGACCGAGCCAGACACTGTTTATGAGCCGACCGGGACTCTGTGAGCCGCTGGGCGTCGACCTCTATATATAAAGGGACGACCCTGCGGCGGTTCAGGGCAAGTAACATCAGGTCGAGAGCTAGGTCAACCGGAATCGCTCCTTGGTAATCGAGACATAAGCAATCACACTCAAAACTGGATCGTAGGCTTTTAACTTCACCGTAAGGGGCCGAACCAGTATAAACCCCATGTCCTTTGTCCCGATTAACCCCTTTAAGCTTCCTAGTTGCGATGGCTCCACGACTAAGTCCTTTCACTAGGACATCTGGCGTGACAATTCCACGACAGTTGCCGCCACTGTGGGGCTAGCGCACGGTGGATTTGAGTTCTTGAAGGGCAGCTTTGAAGGGATCAAGGGATACGCTGTGGGCCAGATGACCAAGAGTCATCGCGGCAAGCTCTACATCAACAACGCAGGCTAGGGCCCCGACGCCGGCTCAATTGAATACGGGTACCGGGTCCCAATCGGCGGAATCCACGTCTTCATCAGCAAGATCAGCGAGCCGGGCCCTAAGCCGGACATCTGCACCGACCTCGTCGAGACGGCTCAGCGTGCGAGACCCACCCGGGCTCAGCCTGCCATGAAGCGTGCCTTCATAGGATGCATCCATGGAGGAGGACTTTCTGAAGGATCTGCATCTGGCGGTGAGACGGCCATCTACTCTGATGGTGAGTCGTCCACGGGTGAGACGGATTCGTTGTATCAACTGCAAGATGGCGGGCTTGGGGGCTGTTCCGATGGTAGCAGTATTCCGGACCTCCTTGAGCCGCCGAGCAGAGTCGGGATCTTCATGGCTGGCACGCAACTCGTTCAAAACTCTACGGCTGCGGCAGCAATAACCTTCGGGTCAGTGGCAGCCAGGGCAGGAGGCTCTGTGCGCCCGCCGGCTCAGGTGCTGATGGATCTCATGGATAAGATGACAACTTTATTAACTGCCGTGGTCAACCCGGCGGATCAAGCTCAACATGATGCGGAAGTGGCGCAGTTAAAACATGATATAGTGCAGGCTAAGGAGGACCTGGCGGCGGAAGATGTCAGGATGACCGCAGAGCGGCTCTGGACGCCCAGGCTCAACGGATCCAGTCGCAGGCTTTCCAGCTCACGAGGGACCAAAAGGCGTCAAATGGGGTCATGAGGAGGAGGTACCAGAAGACTCAATCCCGTCTGCCTCCGGTTTATGATCCTCGAAACCTCTTCCGGACACCCGGTGCAGGACCCAGTAACCCACCGGAGATGGACCGGGTTGCAACGCCCGGGGCTGGAACACCGGTTTAGCCGCGTATGATGGAACCTCCCCGGATGAATACTGCTCCACCTCATTATGAACCAACACCACCGGGATATTATTCTAACCCTTTGGAGAACATGATTGCTGCGGCGGCACGATTGGCGACTCTCCCGGTGGAGGGCGACTCTCCGACGGCGGTTGAAACTCAAAGGGTCAGAGAGCTTCTTCAGGCTGCATTAGCGCAGCAGGAGGCGTACTCATATAGCCGAGACAGGATTCATTTAAGCCCTCGTCCAAGCTGGAGCCCGAGTTATGGCAGGCACATGGATTCTGCGGCCATTTCAAGCAACCCCCAGCATCGTGACCAGCCGTGCGAGCATGACCTGGCACGTGATGGAGCTATTAACTTGGTTGAACAAGATAGAATACTTCAAGAGGCTGAGCGGGCGGCTGAGCAGGCGGCTCAGCGGGCGGCTTACCAGTCTTTTATGGTTTATCTGACGACTTCTATTGAGGCAAGCGTGACCACTAGGACCGGAGGTGTCCCTTGTCTGGTGCCGGCTCTACGTAACGAGCGTTTGCCCAAGGATTTTAAGGGGCCTCGAAAGGTGCTTAATTACACGGGCGACTTAGAGCCAGGGGCGTGGATTGAAAGCTATGAGATGGCCATGGAGCTACTAAAAGTCAGTGACGCTGCGATGGCCAAGTACTTCACCATGATGTTGGATGGGACGGCCCGCACTTGGTTGGAAGGGGTTGCTGCCTAATTCCATCGGTTCATGGGCAGAGTTAAAGGCCTGGTTCATTCAGAACTTCAAAGATACATGCAAGGAGCCCATGTCAATTGTGGATTTGACTAATTGCAAGCAAGAGGAGGGTGAGTCCACAACCCATTGGGTGCACCAGGTCAAAGGCATAATACATTCATCTGATAAGATGGATGCCGGCTCTGCAGTCTTAGTGTTGGAGAAAAGTTGTCGTTTTACGCCTCTGAAAATGAAGGTGGGGCGGCTCAAGCGCGATTGTAATGACATGGGCCAGCTGATGGCGGCTGTAGTCAAATATGCCGACTCTGATAGTACCAAGGATCCCGAGTATGATGATGAAAAGACAGGGAACGGAAAGAAGAACGATAACGCCAAGGGTCCTTAGTGTCGGCGTTCTGGGAACGGGGGTCCCCAGACTTGCCTGCCTGCGGCCCACGGTGTGGCTCCACCAGTGGCCTAGTATGGCCTGTCTTTGTCAACCAACACTCAAGACCCTCGCGAGGGGCCAAACTTCGCGAGGCAGACGACACAAGGCGTCCTCAGGAGCGGCCTCACCAGGCAGGCTCGCGAGGAAGGCGGAGAGATCAAGGCAAGGGGTACCTCATGAGATTCCCGTGACGCAAGCCATGACGACCAAGGCCAGGCGGGCGCTAGCGTGCGCAGTGTCCTCATTTCCCCTTTGGTGCTAAGGGGGCAAGCGCAGGCGTGGAGTACCGAGGCATCAGGCAAAGGTTTCCATATCAGTGCAACAAGACCAAGACCAGCAGGACGGCAGGACGGAGGTCATCGTGGATCCCAAGACGGCGTCACCACCGGCGCCTTTGACAGGTGAAGACCACCTTTAGTCAGGATAGCTTGTACTAGATGTCCCCCTTCAAATTGGCCGTTGTTGGATCCCTTCCCACTCAATATTTGGGGAGAGGACCAGAGCCTCTATAAATAGGACTAGCCACCACAGTAGAACGGGAGGACATTTAGACCATCCTCATCCAAACAAGTTTACCAAGCACAACAACACCTCCCCTCAGGAGGCTGTGCTTCCCTTGTACTGTTCAGCATCAGCCCAAGAGGCAATCCACAACCACCACAAAGGAGTAGGGTATTACAGCACAACGGTGGCCCGAACCTGTATAAATCTTCTGTCTCTTGTGTCGTGAGTTCATCGAGCTAAGCTTATGAACCGCGGCGAGGCTGAGAGTGAGATTCGGTAGGGGGAAATCTTCGTGCGCACCCCAGTGTTCGAACCTCAAGGGTTTTTGCCGAAACCCTGAATCCGACATTTGGCGCGCCAGGTAGGGGTGCGCCGAAGTCTCCCTTGCGCTGATCCGCGTCCCATCGCTTCTTTGCATCCATGTCTGACGCCCGCCAAGCCCGCGCTAAGCGCTGGGCCGCTCTCGCCGCACGTGTCGCCCAGAAGGCTCCTGTCGGTGGACCTCCCCATCATTCTCCATCGCCTGCCGCCATCGACCCAGCGGGGAACAAGCAGCAAGCACCCTCGCTGCACCCCTCGGTGTAGCGGGACAGCCGCACCGCCACTCCTTCGCTGACCCCAGCCGGCTCGTCGTCCCATGCTCGTCGCGCCCCCATGGATGCGCAGGCCACGCTGCTTATGGCGTGCGAGCTCTTGCATTACCGTCCTATGGACGACCTCTACGAGGAATGGCTCACTCGCATCACCGAGCTTGTCTGCGCCACAGGGGCTCTCCCATGCTGTCCCTCTCATTGCCTCGCCCTCCGCTGGGTACGGGTGACGCGGCTCATGGAGCGCCTCCACCACCTTTGCCCCAAGACGGTGCCCTGGCGTCAAGGCGTGCGGCCCCTGGGCGTGACCCACCGCGTCCAGCGCCCGCGTGACAAGAAGGAAGCTGCCAAGAAATCCCTCGGCCTCAAGAAGATGCCCCCGTGGTCCCTGCACCAACGCGACAAGACCACGTGCTGCCTGTGGCAGCGGTGCATAGGTACCATCAAGAGCAAGCTCCATGTCAGCAAAGGGCCCCGGTGACCACAGCAGGCTGGCACTCCTTCACCCCCAAGCTGTGTAGCGTCGCCTGGCCCGACAAGTTCAAGCCGGACCTGCCTCCTCGCTATGACGGCACCCCCGACCCCGCGGAGTTTTTCTAGCTCTACGAATTGAGCATCAAGGCGGCCAACAGCGACGAGAAAGTCATGGCGATTTGGTTTCCCGTGGCACTCAAGGACGGTGCCCGCTCATGGCTCCAGAACCCGCCCCCCGGCTCGATCTCCTCCTGGGACAAGATGCGCAGCCGCTTCATCGCCAACTTCTAGGCCACTCGCGACCGCCCCCTGGCCACGGGTGATCTGCACCGCATCAAGCAACAGCCTGGGGAGACCCTGTAGAAATACATCCAGCGCTTCAACAGTGTCCGCCTCAAGATCCCCAAGGTGACGGACGAGGCCATCATCTCAGCGTTCTCTGATGGCGTCCATGACGTCAAGATGAAGGAGGAGCTCGCCATCCACGAGGAGTTGTGCACGTCCCTGGAGCTGTTAAACCTGACGACCAAGTGCGCAAGAGCTGAAGAAGGACGCCTCTCTCTCCTCGAGCTCCCAACTGCCGACCCAAAAGAAAAGAAGACCAAGGCCAAGGACGTGAAGCGCAAGGGAGTGGCCGTGCTCGCGGCAGAACTAGACACGAAGCGCGGCAGGCACCAGCCGGAATCGTCCAAGGGCAGCCGACCGTTTTGCGCTACCACAACCTCCACACCCACAACACCAACGATTGCCAGGAGCTCAGGGCCGTTCGAGAAGGACGCTTCGGTCGATGCCCCGGGCGCAACGACCGGGGCTACGGCCGAGGAGGAGGACATGGCGGAGGACGATGGGACGACCGTGACCCTCGTCAGGAGTGGCGTGACCGACCTCGTGACGATCGCTGACAGGACCAGCCTCACGAGGGCACCTGGAGGGATCAGCCTCGCGAGGACCGCCCCCAGGGTAACACATGCCTTCCTTCGCTGCCGCCGCCGCCAAGAAGGAATGACGACCATCATCAGGACGAGGGGGATGGGGGCTTCCAGGAGCCACGTGCTATCGCTTGCATCTTGGGCGGAGCTCAGGCCCCAGCCTCTCAGCACATCTTCAAGCAGTTTGCTCACGAGGTGAATGCAGCCCTCCCCAGGCTCGAGGCCACGCGCCCGCTTAGGTGGTCCAAGTGCGCCATCACCTTCATCTCGGCAGATCAACTCAAGTGCACGGCTACTGCTGGCGCTCTCCTAATGCTCTGCTCACCAGTCATCAGCAAGCAAGTCACCAGAACCCTCATCAATGGCGGCGCGGGGCTTAACATCCTATCCGTTGAGATGTTCGACAACCTTCAAGTGCCATATGATCAACTTCAGCCTACCAAGCCCTTCTCATGAGTTACCGACGGTTCCACCACCCCGATATGGCAGGTCCGCCTCCCTGTCACCTTCGGACAGCGCGACAACTACCACACCGAGCTCATCGACTTCGACGTCGCCCACATCCACCTGCCGTACAATGCCATCCTCGGGTATCCAGCCCTGGCCTAGTTCATGGCAGTGACCCACCACGGCTACAACGTCCTCAAGATGCTAGGAAGCGGCGAAATCATCACGGTCCCCTGCAAAGAGAGAGATGCGGTGTGCTCCCTTGAGCGTGCCTTCCAAGCCACCGCAATCGAGGACCTTGACAGTAGGGACGAGAACCCTACCGAGGCCATACCCAAGAAGAAGAAGCAACCGCTCCGCGCAGGGCCTCAGGAGGTCGGCACCTTGGGTGGTGTCGCGTCAGGATCAGCGTCCGTGCTTGGGACGCCTCCTTCCATCGCATAGGAAGGCACGCCCAATGCCCTCCACGGGCAGGGCTCGGGGGCTCTCTTCTGGAGGGCCTCAGACCTCGCCAACATCATGAGGGAGGCGCTCGGGCACCACTTGTAGGCGTGCTTCATGGCATGTTTCCCTCAGGAAGGCACAGGGCATGGAAAGCCCAACGTTCAGGAGTTCATTGCCAAGACCACTCAGGAGCTTCAGGAAGCGAGGGCCATGCGCGGCGACTGCCGCTTGCCCGGTGTCGGTGTCAAAACCGGCTGATCTCGGGTAGGGGGTCCCGAACTGTGCATCTAAGGCTAATGGTAACAGGAGGCAGGGGGCACGATGTTTACCCAGGTTCGGGCCCTCTCGATGGAGGTAATACCCTACTTCCTGCTTGATTGATCTTTATGATATGAGTATTACAAGAGTTGATTTACCACGAGATCATAGAGGCTAAACCCTAGAAGATAGCCTATGATTATGATTGTTGTTGTCCTACGGACTAAACCCTCCGGTCTATATAGACATCGGAGGGGGCTAGGGTTACACAGAGTCGGTTACAGAGAAGGAGATCTACATATCCGAATCGCCAAGCTTGCCTTCCACACAAAGGAGAGTCCCACCCGGACATGGGACGAATTCTTCAATCTTGTATCTTCATAGTCCAATAGTCCGGCCAAAGTATATAGTCCGGCTGTCCGAGGATGCCATAATACAGGAATCCCTCAGTAGCCCCTGAACCAGGCTTCAATGATGATGAGTCTGGCGCGCAGATTGTCTTCGGCATTGCAAGGCGGGTTCCTTCTCCGAATACTCCATAGAATATTTTGAACACAAGGATCATGTCCGGCTCTGCAAAACAAATTCCACATTCCACCGTAGAGAGCACAATATTCCACGAATCTAATCTGCTCACAACTTTTCATAGCTTGACACCACGCCACGGCCCGGTCACTATTCGAATCATTTTTCCCAGCCTGCCAATGCACGTGTTGCGAGGCGGTTTTATTGGCACGTCTTGTCGAAGCAAAGATCATGTTCCCCTTATCACGGTATTCTCATCAATACAGGTGTGGGTAACCCAACCGCGCTTGTTAATATGACTCCTTGATTTTAGGCAAGTTCCAAACGGCCACGCGGGGGACACTTGATGTTCGTCATCTTTATAAAGGGGCCAAGGCCTGTCCTTTCCTTCCCACGCTCGTTCCTTCCCTTCCCCCACCTCGCACTACAAAAAAAAGACACATCCGTGACATTTTTGGCCGAATGAATTTTTTTTCTGTCATACATATGACAGTTCTATGACGGTAATTGTGAAAAAACCCGGTATCATCATAGATGTGGTGGGCTCCTACTTCTATGACAAAAAATCATGACAGAAAATGGGTTTTTCATCCTGGACGGGCCGGAGACGCAGCTGCATGACATTCTTTGGGTCGTCCATGACGGAAAAACCCGTGGTAGAAGCGAGGGGGAGGAAAATTTTGGGGAGTTGCCGGTTACGGTGGGAGGTCGGGGGCCGAGCGATGCGCGTTTCTCTCGTACATACGCGCGTGTGTGCGAGGCGTTGGATCTAACTGAAGCTGAGCGAGGCATTGGGCTCTAACTGAACTCGAGCGATTGCACTGCAGGCTATGCGTTACTGAACCTGAGGGATCGATCACTGGCTGTTAACTGAACCCGATGGAGTGATTCCTTCGCTACTGCTGCTAACTGAAGCCGATCGATTGGATGAACAG
>NC_041387.1:512195893-512213797 GCF_002162155.2 Triticum dicoccoides
TGGCGTTGCCTCTGGATGAACAGGAACCCGTGGTGTGGAGGGCTGGATGAACAGTAGACGGTGGAGGGGTGGCCATGGAGGGGTGGTTGAACAGAACCTCGTGGTGTGGAGGGCTGGATGAACAGTAGATGATGGAGAGGTGCCTGTGGAGGGGTGGTTGAACAGTAGCCGGTGGAGTAGCGTGCGGTGGAGGCTGGATGAACAGGAGCCCGTGGAGGCTGGAGGAGGTCGACGGTAGCCCGTGGAGGCTGGAGGAGGTCGACGGTGGAGATGAACAGTATCCCGTGGAGTCCTGTTTTGCGGTACGCGACACCCCTCCCCCCCTCGACCGTAGTGCTCCAACACAAGTCCATTTCGTCCGTTTTGCGGTACGCCACACCCCTCTCGATGAACAGGACCCCTGTTTCGACCGTAGCGCTCCAACACAAGTCCGTTTCGTCCGTTTTGCGGTACGCCACACCCCTCCCGATCAACAGGACCCCCGTTTCGACCGTAGGAGGTCTGTTTCCTCCGTTCTGCGGTACGCCAGGCCTCGTTTCCATCGCCTGTTCCGTCCAAGCCGGTTGGCTCCCACGCGTTCCATTGCCTCCCGATGAACACGACGCATTCCGTTGCTTCCCTATGAACACGACGCATTCTGTTGCCTCCCCATGAACACGACGCATTTCGTTGCCTCCCCATGAACACGACGCATTCCGTTGCCTCCCCATGAACACGAGCCCTCGCCGTACATATGCGCGACTAGGCGTTCGAGACCCCGCCCGTATGTACACATACGTGGCCGTATTTTCTTTCTTGCACCCTGGCCGTTGTACGTACGTGTACATGCTACGTGCGCGCCTCTACATCGACCAGTATATATGTACATACAAGTTCGCGACTAGAATGACAACGCCTCGTACGCTTCGACCAGGTGGGTCCCGACTGTCAGGCAATTCCTTGCGTGCGAAAATGTAGCTGGTGGGTCCCAGCAGTCAGAGGGGCGAATCGTTTTTTTTGCCCGGACGCACTTCCTTTGTGTGCGAAGATGTAGCTGCTGGGTCCCAGCATTCAGGGGGGCAAATCGTTTTTCTTTTTGCCTGGACGCACTTCCTTGCATGCGAAGATGTAGCTAGTGGGTCCCAGCAGTCCGGGGGGCGAATCGTTTTTTTCGGACGCACTTCCTTGCGTGCGAAGATGTAGCTAGTGGGTCCCAGCAGTCAGGGGGAAACCTTTTTTCGCAAAATATGGTAGCCCGTCCGGTGGGTCCCCGCTGTCAGGTGGAGGAATCATTATTTTCCACGTAATAAGGAGGCACTTCCTTGCTACGGCCGTGGACCCAGCTGTCAGCCTCTCCACGTACAGTCCACGTCCGATGGAAGTCGTTCCTTGACCACGTTGACCACGCCGCACCAAGAGCACCACGGCGGTGGACGACGGCGAGGCCTAGGAAGGGGACGACTCGAAGCCAGGGAAGACGCAGCAGTGGATGCCCATGCAAAGAGGAGTACGAGGGTACACTGGTTCGGCTGCGGTGTGAGGCTTCTGTCACCGTAGATTAACAGGGGGTGTGGGTGAGTAGAGGGATGGCCTGGCCAGCGGTGGGAGTAGTAGGGGGCGGTGAGGCCTTCGCGGCATCACAGCCGGCTACGGGACGCAGGAGCACATGGCATGACCGACGCTGGTTTGGGCGGCTGGAGCAAGAAGACCAGAGGTTGAAGAAGCACTACAACCGTTGGATGAACATCGTACGGTAACAGGAGCTAGAATCGTTCATATTGACTAAGTTGACAAAGCCCTCCATCCCCGTCAACTTGGTAGGCCCACAAGTCAGCCTCCCAGTATGCTGGGTTCCAGCTGGCAGGGGGAGTATTCATTTTTTTGTGCGTAATAAGGAGGCACTTCCTTGCGTGCGAAGATAGTTGGTGGGTCCGACAAGTCAGCGGGGGGCACGTTTTTTTCGCGAAATACAGAGGCCCTTCCGGTGGGTCCTAGATGTCAGGTGGAGGAATCATTATTTTGCGCGTAATAAGGAGGCATTTCCTTGTGTGTGGCCGTGGACCTAGCTGTCAGCCTCTCCATGCACATCCTACTTCCGATGGTGTCATTCGTTGACCATGTTGACCACGCCGCGCCGAGCGCATCCAAGGTGGTGGACAACGGCGAGGCCCCGGATAGCAATGAGCCGGAGATGGGAAGACGCAGGAGCAGAGTCGCAGACGGAGAAGTGTATGAGGGTTACCTGGTTCTAGTGCGGTGTGGTTCGTCAGTCGGTGGAGAAGAACATGAGGTGTGGAGGGTTGGAGGGATGGCCTGGCCAACGGTAGAGTAGGCTTCATAGCGAAGCGTGCTAAGCAGAGCTGCTAGCAGCAGGAGGCGGGAGGTGGTCCCGGCGGCGCTGGAGGAAGAAGATGAGAGATTGAAGATGGATGTCGGCAGTTGGATGTAAATCCAATGGCTAACATGTCAGAATCATTTGTTGACTAAATTTACAAGAACTTGCGTTGGCTTCGACCTATTGGCCCACATTTCTACCTCCAAAAATGTGGCACGTATTCAACCCATTTTTTCAGAATTTATAGTCTTTTTTTTGCGCGGTAGAATTTACACTCAATTTGATATATTTTTTTGAATTACAGCCATTAGCTGGGCTGGGTGAAAAATTAATGTAGCTTTCATGCGGCCTATTTATTTTATTTCCTAAAAAATTACTGGCCTTTTGCACTTTATCTAGATACACGATTTTGCTGGGCTGATTCTAATTATAATGTTGGGTTGGGCCAGCAATGTTATCAAAAAATAAAAAAGGGCTGAGCATTTTGTTATAAATATATTTAAATAATAAGTGATATTATTACATTCGTCCTTAAATCTTACCAAGCTTTTGTACACAATCACTAGGATTTTCGTGCCAAAACAATCCAGGATTTTATTTGTTAAGAAATTATTTTTATAAGTTAATAAGATGTGGGATATTGTTTTCTTACATATGTAAGTATCTATTAAATATATGATGACAATAAAAATAATATATAATAACATATAAAATAATTTAAATATATATAATATAGTTAAAAGGGAAACATAAGTTGTACCTGGCGTTCCTATTCTTATATAGAAAAATAGAACAAACCGTTGCGTTTTCTTCAAAAAAATACATAAATTGGGCTGCCAAAAATAAAACCTCGGATGGGAGGTCCATAGGCCAGTCGATACATGACGGCCCTAAGAAAATACAAACAGGCCCTCCCATCCGAGGTCGTGGGCTGCGCATGTTAAAATGAAAGCCTAGACGGGGCATCCCAAAACCACGTCCAACACTTGCCAAAACTCCATCCCTCGTTTTCTCTGTGTTTCGCACACTCAACATTGTGTGGGCATTTTCACTGTGCATCATATGAAGATGTGCTATGCATGAATGTTGATCAACATGATGTTAACTGGCTGGTAGTTCCATTTTCAACCATGAATAAAACTTCTAACATGATGTTAACCCTGTTTGAATAGGCCGTGTTAATATAAATGCTCTGCCTCTGAAAGTTGCAGTTTCTTATCTGAAACTGAACTTGCAGTTTCTTATCTGAAACTGAAACTTGCAGTTTCTTCTCATCTGCACTTTTATACTCCTATGAAACTACATATTTTTAAGTGCTAAAAATAGATCTCTAGAATTCATAAAATTCTTCATATGCTCAATACTGCAAATCAGAAATTCAAAAGACATTCATATATGAAAGTACTCTCAAAATACACAACACAAAACACAATTCACAACCTGCAAATACTAACAACCCTAAGCTCCTCCTGACAATTCACAACCTACCCGACTATTGGGCTGGGGGGCAGTCCCCTCCTATTCCTCGGCGACAGACAGCCACCCCGTGAGACGATGTGAACGGCGAGGGAGATGATGGCGATGAAGCGTCGTCGGGCCAACTGCTTTTCTCCTCTTGCAGTTGGTTTCGGTCGATGAAGACTCCACCGGCTCGCTCTGGTAGGACACCTCACAAACGGCACCCTGTAGATGCTCGATCCTTCAATCTCTGGTGGATGCTCCATCTGGGATCGATACTCCCACCACCGCTCCCTCACGATCGGATTCGGTCAATCTGTTTGCTCCATGGCCTAGAGGAGCAGCTCTATGTACTCCGGCGCGACTCCCTTCGGGAGTATCACCGCCTTTTCGCTCTGTTGAAGATATTTGACCATGGATGTCGCCATCGCCGCTAGTAGGTCCTTGTTGTCAAACCAAGACTGTATCTCCAACATCCTAGCTAGCTTCACAGGGTCGCCGTCTGCGATCCACACGTATCGGTTGTACTCCTCCATCGATCTACTTCTCCACAGCACCTTCACTCACTCGCGGTGGTTTTTGAATGGAAGAGGAGAGAAGCGGCGCTGGTTTTGGATTAGAACGGGAGAGGAGCGACGCTGGTTTTGGACTGGAACAGGAGAGGAGGGGCGGTGGTTTTGAAATGGAAGAGGAGAGGAGCGGCGCTGGATTTATATTGGAACAGGAGAGGAGCGGCGGTGGATTTAGATTGGAACAAGAGAACAGCGGAAGAGCGGCGCTGGTCTTGGAAGTATTTTTTTGTTGTTTTGCGCATTTTGGGTCAAAGTTTGACCACGTACTGTATGTGACAAGCAAAATGTGAATGCATGTCACCAAAAATTGAATCGCTTGGTTCGTATCTGAATGTACTTTCAAATTATATTATTTTTGCAACGTATAACATATATTTTATGTGCGAAAATCATGGTCAATTATGACCCAGAATAAAAGGGAGACTAGTTAATGTGGGGTCGCTTTCTTAATTGAAGGGTAAATTGATTTTGATTTTGATCCAGTCACAGCGCGCCGGCCCTCTCGCCCAATCCTAAATCGCTGCCGCACGCTCCTCTCCCTCTTCTCCATTGCAAAACCACCTCCTCTCCTCTCCATCATCTCCATTCCAAAACCACCGTCTCGCCTCTCCATCTTCTGATCTTCTCCATTGCAAAACCACCTCCTCTCCTCTCCATCATCTCCATTCCAAAACCACCGTCTCGCCTCTCCCTCTTCTGATCTTCTCCATTGCAAAACCACCTCCTCTCCTCTCCATCGTCTCCATTCCAAAACCACTTCCTCTCCTCTCCATCATCTCCATTCCAAAACCACCGTCTCGCCTCTCCCTCTTCTGATCTTCTCTCCATTGCAAAACCACCTCCTCTCCTCTCCATCATCTCCATTCCAAAACCACCTCCTCTCCTATCCCTCTTCTCTATTGCAAGACCATCGTCTCTCCTCCCATCTTCCAAAGCTAGCACCGGACCAGAACAACATCTATGGAGAGGATGCAGCAGCGAATCAGGCAGATCGCCAGCGGTGACCAGGCAAAGTTAGCCAGGTTGAAGGAGATCCTTAGTTCGTTTGACAATGAGTGGGAGATTTCAAGGACGGTGTGGGCCATGTGGAAATGTATGCGAAAGAGCGAGACGGCGGCGATGTACATGTACTCCTCGGCGGCAGTCACGCCGCAGTCCTCCGAGTTCATCGAGTATCTCCTATGGGCAATGGAGCAGACAGATTCGCCCGAGGCGACAGTCAGGCGGAGGTGGTGGGCATACAGGTCGAAGGTCGAGCACCCAGAGGATAATGAATCGATCGAGTATGGTGTGCCATTCGTGAGGGTGCAGAGCCAGCCGGAGCCACAGGAGTATTCGTTCTCCCACCACAAGAGGAGGCCGGATGGCGCGACGTCGCTTCCCCGATGTTCTCCACGGTTCCCTTGATGCTCGCCTCGTTTCAACGGCGGCGGTAGGGTTTAAGGTAAGCTTCGCACTAACCTAATCTTCCACCTGCTCATGCTTACAATCAGTGTGACAGCTAATGAAAATCATGCTTACAATCAGTCTCCGAGTACTATGCCAATCACCCTAAAATAGCTCTGGACCTTTGGGTCAAAGTTGTGACACAATGTACAAATAAAGAAAAATAGATTGGTGCTTCTTTCAGAAAAGAGTACTCCCTAGAAAACTGCCAATATAAGCTACTAGTATTTGGTTAGAGGATTTGCTGCCGAGAAAGATCCGTCCACAGAGAGCGCCACAAACCCACTGGTTGTGGTGGATGTCAATGCGTGCATGCAACATGGTTGGTGTCGGTAATTTTTACTTGGCACACCTCGCACTCTGAATATATACCGGTTCCATACGTACATTTGTGCAGTTCCACCAAAATACAGCTGAATAACCCTGTTTGCACAGATAATGAAAAAGCGTGATTATATTATAGTGGCACTAGTTGATGAAACACACAAAATAAATAGAAGAAAATATTGTGATAGTATCATAGTATGCCATGCTGCGAGGGCGGGATGGGCCCTACGACGCCTCATACGGTATGCCTTATACTGGACATTGTCCCAAGTCTCCTACATACACCTTCTGCCAGTGATGAACATCAGTGTACAGCAGTAGTACAAGGAGACGCCTTGAGACATTCAAATCTCTATTTTTGTACATATCAACTAAAATTAAGCACCCCAGTTTGTAGAAACGCTTAAACATTAACAATGGGACTAGTTGATGAAACATACTTTAACAAAGAGAAGCACTTTCTTTATCTACATTGGAAATGAAATGATAGAGATGACACTCGCTCTATTTTAACTGTATTATTACTTCATTTTATCAGTGACACTAGGGTCGAGTAGGTGGCAAACGAGGTGTACCGTGCGTCGCAAGGATGGAGGCCGGGGGTGCTTAGACTGGGATGCTGAAGCTGGCTCTTTCAGTCACCAACATGGATGATTCAATTCATGGGACCTTTTGGTGCAGTTCACCTAAAATGAAGCAATGTCCCGTGAGCTAGGAGCTTCTTCTTCAAATTTTTTTAAGAAAAGGGCTCCAGCCCCAGTTCCATTTCCATCAGAAAATGAAACCCACAGAGCTTCTTCTTCATTAGTTGCAATAAAATTGAGCAACATCAAGGTTGGTTGTGAAGCTCCTGGAATGCTCAACTATAATTTGGATATCATTTGTGCAGTTCAACTAAGATCGAGCGTGAAATGTATATCTCTGTTTGCACAAAAAAGGTGGAAAGGAGCATGACTAACAAGTAACAAGTGATGAAACATGCATCAAATGAAAAGAAGCATGTTCCTTATCTGAATGGCAATCCTACAAGGACAGTAGCAATTTCTAAAGCAGTGGCATTGCTAGATATTAGTGTGGGCATCAGGATTAACTATGACAACCGTTAAAATACGACATTACTTTTGGCACGGGAGAGTAGGCGGACCAGGACAATTGCATTTCTAATGAAAAGAACCAACTTATCTTAATGGGAAATTTTAGCAAGACATGTAAAGAAGTGCCATTGATTCATATTACTGGAGGCATTACATTGAAAACAACATTGGTTTAACGTGTCCTTACTTTTAACAGTGCGACTGCTACATTTTACCAGTGGCATTACATAAGATTGGCTCGGGGCAACAAACATCAGAGCAGGATATCTGGGTTGGTCCCATTTTTGTTCGGTATAGCCACCTTATACTGTGTGAGGCTAGCAAATCTAGTGCTGGACTTACTTTGTTGACTTGTCCCCCAGTCCCCACTTTCTTTCCTTTTTCAACCAATAGATCGGGTTTATATTGAGTTTGTATTGCGTTTCCCTTTATTTCCCTATTAGACCTAGAGACCAGTTGGATAGCCAGTCTCTGCTACTTTTCGCCCCCATTATTTCCTCTTTCGACCAAGTCCTAGATTCAGGTAACAAATCCTCCCCCACCCCCACCCCCTTTCTTCCTTGTTTGAACCAAGTAGTATTAGATTTGAGTGCATGAACTAGTTTTACCTCTTAGACATAAAAAAATTAGGTGGTTTTCGAACAGCCGATCGATCCTATCTATGATGGGGCCTGAGAAATAGTAAAAGTTACAAATGCAGCGACGTCAGGAGCTCAGGAAGTAGAGCAAGGCCGGTTTCGAAGGAAGTTATACCTGATGGTCGCCGGGATGTCGCTAGGTGGGCGGCGGGAGGCCAGATCTGCCCACACTACGGCAGCGAGGAAGAAGGGGTCGGAGGCCCTCCCTCGCCAGTGCTGCTTGGGAGAGAACAACAAGGCAGGCTGATCGGTACGCGCCCAGCAGTGGGTAAGAGCCGTCGCCGAGGACGACCGCGTGAATGTTGCACCTTCTCACCTTCCCCAGCGGAGAGGATCCGGCTGGATCTGTGACCAGTGGTGAGTAGAGAGAGAGAGAGAGAGTGGCCACCGCTGTCGTGTTTAGATCTGGACAGGCCGAGACGGTGTGAAGAGAGCAACACTAGCAAGCAAGCGCGGAGGCTCCTGCCTATATAGTGGAGTAGTACTTAGTTTTCTTTTGCCTACCGGAGCCGGCTTGACCTCGTCAATGACTGTCGAGAAGTCTTCATGCACGTGGCCCGGAGGCGCAGTTGTCGTCATTTTGATCTGAAGCGCCGGATTATAACATATAACACGAAAAAATGCCACATGACAAGAAATCATAACCTCGCTGCCCAAAGGAGACAAGATGAATCTCGACGGATAAACTAGACGAGGAACAAAGCTCAAATTAAAGATAAACTCCTAGAAAAGGGGTCTGTCAATAGATGTCCTAATTAACATAGCCGGCTTGACCTAGATGGCAGCCGAGTAGTCACTGTTCATGCATGTGCCCCCAATGACTAGCCCAACTCAGTTGTCGCTGTTTAACCCTAAGCACATGACACATAATTTTGCGAGATGACAAGAAACCTTTTTTTAGATTTCTCACCACAACTACGGCCAAGTACAACACAGCCTGCACGATATGTAGACGATAGCCAATCCAGGCGTGTCTGCTGGACTCTGGTCACATGCATGGACAAACTGATCTTCCGTGTCTTGCAGGGATCGTCCAGGCACCAACGTAGTACAACACTTCTCTAGTACTATCGTTCATCTCCCTATTATATTAAGTCATCCGACTTGTGGGGCCGGGGAGTGTGGCTATGGTCGGTTCTCAATTTCCGTCCTACATGTGTGTGCGAACGCAATATGACGCACGTTCTATTCGGAGAGCAGCGTGCCAGACCGACCGACCGTCTGGGGTGCGACGCGAACGCGACATGCATGCTGTATACTTCGTACATGTGTACCAACGTTTTCTAGACGCTTTGCTCCATGGCGCGGGCGCAATCCATGGATACAAAATTAGTATACTGTATACTATTTAAAAGTCAAGGGCTGGGCTTTTCCTGCCCGGTAGGCGGCGGGACAGTTCCGCCTAGTCGGTTCGACAGATACGCGAGAAGACGAGGGAGTAGGCTGCTGCAAATGTAGGGCTGTGTGATTTGATAGCGAGTTACTGCTGGACAGGTGGGGCCCCGTGATTTGACTTGCCATTATCATTTTAACTGTGGGGCTACGACCAGCGTGAGTCTCCCGATTCCTGACCACCTCCATACAGGTGCCTTTCCCAATGCTCCACCATGTAGTAGTAGAGGCTGGCTCTTGCATGAGAGCCCACTTCTCCACTTTTTCCTTGCCTCTCTTTCCTCCACATATGCAAAAATGCCATGTAAAGCGCACTATTGTACTTGCTTGCTCCTACAGGTGCTTAAGCTTGCCACATAGGCATAAAGTCTAATGTGGCAAGTTAATCAAGAAGAGAGAGACTAGTTTGGTGACACAAGGAAGAAACGGTGCTAAGCGCGTGTACCTAGGTGAAAAGACAATTTTGAGTCTATAGCTAATTAAATGAAGCAAACTTAGCAACGCCATTTCATTGGAAGAGGTCACTCCTTGGCAAATGCAATAAATACTAGTACTCCCTGTGTCCCATTATATAAGAACGTTTTTGACACTACCCTAGCTAGTGTCAAAAACGTTCTTATATCATGGGACGGAGGGAGTACGAAGAAAGAGATAGAGAGGAGTAAAAAATACACTTATAGCCAACTTTATAGCCAACCATGTTATAGTATGAGTGACTAAGTGATGACTATGTATGACATGCCAACATCAGATAGCCTAACGCACCGTGTTAAATCTCCAAGGGCGCGACCACGCGAGCGACGTGACGGCCGTGGTAGGCGCGACCATGATACAGGCTGCTGGCAACCCTTGGATCTGAGATCAAATGGTCGCATTCTAAGTTGCTGAAAATTTTAAGAATAACCCTCCAGGATAGGATATTCACCCATAGGTCTAGAATCACGCCATGCAACCGTTCGATCTCAGATCCAAGGGCTCTCGGAAGCCCGTATCATGGGAGAATGGAAAGCCACTACCCTGCCGTTCGCACGCTGGCAGTTCGCTCCTACTCTTTCCCGCACGTCCTTTAATACTACGGCGGTTCGCTCCTAGTCGTCCCGTCCATTCACATTACGGCAGTTCCACTAATCCTAACCCTCCTCCCAAATCCATGGCATCCCAAATCTCCCCGATCGGCGGTGAGTACAAGGTTAGAACCATCACCGGCGATGAGTTCGACGTCATCTACACCCGTACTTCCGTGATGGTGAAAGGATGCCTTTCTCGCTTCAGACGCATGTTCGAAAACTCACATGATGAGTGGGTCGCTGGGCTAGATGTTGAGTACACCACAGTCGTGGGACGAGAGTAGGATCTAAAGGACGAAGAGAGGAAGAAGCCCGCCGTGATCCAGGTTTGCGTATATAACGTTTGCTTGGTCTACCACATATGCCATGCTGACGTTGAGTGATAGGATTTTAAGAACTTCCTCGAGGACAAAACAGTCAAATTCGTTACTGTAGACTTTAAGAACGATAAAGAAGTCCTGCGTCGGATAGGCCTCGTTGTAGGCAACCCCTTCGACCTCCAGAAGAATGGGCTGGTGCCCTCTCGTCTACCCTCAATGCTGGCCCTGGCTGGAGCCATGGTTCATCCTTCGTACCGCAAACTGGAGAAACCTCATTACATATTTCATCATCATGCATGGCAGCGGAATGTACTAGATATAGACCACATCCAGTACGCTGCAATGGATGGCTACCTTTGTTTCAATATCTACAAGGGTTGGATGAAGAGCAACAACCAAGTTGGCGGTTCAAGCAAAGAAGTATCGGCCAAGAGGAAGAGGGACAAGGACGAAGTCGAGGACGTGGACGAGGACTCCGAGTAATGTGGCAGTGTCGTTGCTCATGGCGGTTCTAAACTTCTAATGCAGTGTCTACCGGATTAGTTGCATAGTTTAATTTCAGGTGTGCTTTGTTTAATTGGAGGGGTGTGTTGTGCTGAGCCCCCAGCAGAACTATGTTATGTTTCTTCTCATTACTTTAACTCTTCAGTATGTACATACTAGTACTAGTATTTCTTTAATAGAAATTAGCACCCCAATTAAGCACGTACTAGCTTTTTTAATAGTACTATATGCATAATTTGGCGATGAGCGCTCTCTATATGTACCACCTTTTTTTTTTAATTTCAATTTTTGCTCCATGGCACAATCCATCGATAGTGGAGTAGTACTGTACAAAAGTATACATTTTTTAAAAGGCTAGCATACTGTTCATCACATATATATATAGCCAGTTAAATTCTCAACCTAGAATGACGTGCATGCCATGTAGTAAACCGATCCGGAGGAAGTATAGTAAAAATGAGGTGATTTTACCCAGCGGTCGGCGGGGGAGCATGGCCTATCATGCGGTCCCACATGTCATGATGTACCAAGGTGATGCGCGTGTCCCTCTTGAGGCAGAAGCAATACTAGTACGTGGTTTGAGATGATGTTGAACTGAAGTGTGAAATAATGGTTGCTTTGTCCGTCTGGGAAGGTGCGGCATTGTGATTTGACGTCTCATTGCTCATTACTAACACTGGGCCGGTACGAGTGGGGTGCATCCCCCTGCTGTTCTGCACTGTTACTTGGTGCTTGACACGTCGACCCGGTTGCACATGAGATGACCCCCACATCCTTTGTCAAAATAAACCGATCAATGCATTTCACTCTTCCATGCAACGAACGGGCACCTTACTTGCTCCTACAGGTGCTTAAGCTTGCCACATAGGCATAAAGTCTGATGTGGCAAGTTAATCAAGAAGAGAGAGACTAGTTTGGTGACCCAAGGAAGAAACGGTGCTAAGCGCGTGTACCTAGGTGAAAAGACAATTTTGAGTCTATAGCTAATTAAATGAAGCAAACTTAGCAACACTATTTCATTGGAATAGGTCACTCCTTGGCAAATGCAATAAATACTAGTACTCCCTGTGTCCCATAATATAAGAATGTTTTTGGCACTACACTAGTGTCAAAAACGTTCTTATATTATGGGACGGAGGGAGTACGAAGAAAGAGATAGAGAGGGGTAAAAAAATACACTTATAGCCAACCTTATAGCCAACCTTGTTGTAGTATGAGTGACTAAGTGATGACTATGTATGACATGCCAACATCAGATAGCCTAACGCACCGTGTTAAATCTCCAAGAGCGCGACCGCGCGAGCGACGTGACGGTCATGGTAGGCGCGACCATGATACGGGCTGCTGGCAGCCCTTGGATCTGAGATCAAATGGTCGCATGCTAAGTTGCTGAAAATTTGCAGAATAACCCTCCATGATAGGATATTCACCCATTGGTCTAGAATCACGCCATGCAACCATTCGATCTCCGATCCAAGGGCTCTCGGAAGCCTGTATCATGGGAGAATGGAAAGCCACTACCCTACCGTTTGCACACTGGCAGTTCGCTCCTACTCGTCCCTGCACGTCCTTTAATACTACGGCAGTTTGCTCCTAGTCGTCCCGTCCATTCACATTACGGTAGTTCCACTAATCCTAACCCTCCTCCCAAATTCATGGCGTCCCAAATCTCCTGGATCGGTGGTGAGTACAAGGTTAGAACCATCACCGGTGATGAGTTCGACGTCATCTACACCCGTTCTTCCGCGACGGTGAAAGGATGCCTTTCTCGCTTCAGACGCATGTTCGAAGACTCGCATGATGAGTGGGTCGCCGGGCTAGATGTTGAGTACACCACAGTCATGGGACGAGAGAAGGATCTAAAGGATGAAGAGAGGAAGAAGCCCACCGTGATCCAGGTTTGCGTGCATGACTTATGCTTGGTCTACCACATATGCCATGCCGATGTTGAGTGCCAGGATTTTAAGGACTTCCTCGAGAGCAACCTGTCAAATTCGTTACTGTAGACTTTGGTAACGACAAAGAAGTCCTGCGTCAGATAGGCCTTGTTGTAGGCAACACCTTCGACCTCCAAAAGAATCGGCTGGTGTCCTCTCGTCAGCCTTCAATGCTGACCCTGGGAGGAGCCATGGTTCATCCTTCGTACGGTAAACTGGAGAAACCTCCATACACGTTTCATCGTCATGCACGGCAGCGGAATGTACTAGATATAGACCACATCCAGTACGCTGCAATGGATGGCTACCTTTGTTTCAATATCTACAAGGGTTGGATGAAGAGCAACAGCCAAGTTGGCAGTTCAAGCAAAGAAGTATCGGCCAAGAGGAAGAGGGACAAGGACGAAGTCGAGGATGTGGACGAGGACTCCGAGTAAGGTGGCAGTGTCGTTGCTCATGGTGGTTCTAATGCAGTGTCTACCGGAATAGTTGCAAAGTTTAATTTCAGGTGTGCTTAATTTAATTTGAGGGGTGTGTTGTGCTGAGCCCCCAGCAGAACTATGTTATGTTTCTTCTTGTTACTTTAACTCTTTAGTAAGTACATACTAGTATTTCTTACATTTCATCTTTTAGTTGGTATAGTACTACCACTCGTTTATTCACATTATATATGTACAATATATATGGCCAACATCATATAGCCAACAATTTAGTTGTCAAAGAATTTCAGGGTGCTTAGTTTTGTCAAAGAATTCCAGGGTGCTTAGTTTTATTTGAGGGGTGGGTTGTGCTGGACACCATTATTGTGACTAGCCTTTTTAATAGTACTATATGCATAATTTGGCAACGAGTGCTCTCTATATGTACCACCTTTTTTTTAAATTTCAAGTTTTGCTCCATGGCGCAATCCATCGATACTACTGCTGTATAAAAGTATACATTTTTTAAAAGGCTAGAGGGTGGGGCAGTCTAGCTTGGTCGGTTTCACGAGAGGCGAGGGCCTTTGTGATTTGACGGCTCATTACTGCTGGAAGGCGGGGCCTTGTGATTTGACTGCTCGTATAAATGCGACGACGACCTGATCGAGGAGGAGCAAAGAACCGTGCGGTATACTCAAGTTTTCCACTTGAGTAGTACTGCGACGGAGGAGCATGAAACACAGCAGCCCAGTGCCATATGGCGATAAAAATGATCTAATTTGCTAGTCATCTCATTGTTAGCATTGTTCTATTCATTCCCTCAAAAAACAAAAACCATTGTTCTATTCATGCCTTGCAGAGAACATGACACGTGTGGCGAAACACCCGAAGCAAAAGATGAAACACAACAGCAAAAGAAGAAGGAAGATTATCACCCCAAATGATCTAATTCGCCGCGGAGTCGTAACTGCTTCTTCATTGCCTCCACGACCTCCATCTCCTTGCGCGTCTCCTCCGCCATCTTATTCATTCTATCCATGACGCGGGATTTCTCGACACGAGCCTTCATCATCTGTTCCACGGCCGCATTACGTACCTTGACAGCAGTCGGGTGCTCGATGCGGAGCTTCGCCAACTCCTCCTTCTGTTCCATGATGAGGGCCTGCAACATCTTCATCGAGGAACTACTATTCTCATGCAGCTTCTTCCAGCCGACGTTCTTCTCCTTCAACAGGTCGATCTCGTGGTAGAGCTTCGCCTTGTCCTCCTGAAGTCATAGGATTTCGCCGGTCGCCTTCTTCTCCAAGGCAATACTCTTTTTCAGCAACATCACCAAGCCGGCGGTCAACTCCCCCTGTTGATTGACCTCAGCGGGCATGTCATCGAGGCTCTTCTTCAGCAACTCCGTCAAGCCTTGGATGAACTCCTTCTGCTTATTGAGGTGCTTATTGAGCTGATCGGGCATGCCGTCGAGGGATAATGACTCCAGCTCCGCCGGCTCGGCATGTTTGCCTCCATGGCTAGGGCGCTCTTGGGAGCCATCGCCTGCTCGTGAGAGATCTTTCAAGGTCTCTGCGTGGCGGCGAGCCCTTTCTTTTTCTTCCACAGCCTTGGTTGCCACTCCCTTGTTACGAGTAGTTCTCGGCCTAGGGCTCTGCTCACCGGCCATGGCAAGGACGGACGAAGAAGAAGCACATATGAGGAGGAAAGGTAGAGTAATTTTTGGTTAGGTAGTTCCCCTTTTTATAACCTAAGTACTAGCACTAGTAGTACTAATACCTGCATAGTGGGAACACGTTCAGGTTTGGTACGTAGTACTAGTAGGTGTGAGCAGGCTTTCGAATGTGATGGGAACAAGGTAAAGATTAATTGATGGTTTTGGTTTCGAGGCCCGAAACGGCTCCCGATGAGTTTACTGGAACATAAATTTCAAGTAGACTACACTGCTCAAATGCGTAAATATTATGTTACTGTCAAAAATTGGCACCGTCGGTGTCAAAACCGGCGGATCTCGGGTAGGGGGTCCCGAACTGTGCATCTAGGCGGATGGTAACAGGAGACAAGGGACACGATGTTTTTACCCAGGTTCGGGCCCTCTCGATGGAGGTAAGACCCTACTCCTGCTTGATTAATATTGATGATATGGGTAGTACAAGAGTAGATCTACCACGAGATCAGAGAGGCTAAACCCTAGAAGCTAGCCTATGGTATGATTGTTGTTCGTCCTACGGACTAAAACCCTCCGGTTTATATAGGCACCGAAGAGGGTTAGGGTTACACAGAGTCGGTTACAATGGTAGGAGATCTGCATATCCGTATCGCCAAGCTTGCCTTCCAGGCCAAGGAAAGTCCCATCCGGACACGGGACGAAGTATTCAATCTTGTATCTTCATAGTCCAGGAGTCCGGCCAAAGGTGATAGTTCGGCTATCCGGACACCCCCTAATCCAGGACTCCCTCAGTAGCCCCTGAACCAGGCTTCAATGACGATGAGTCCAGCGCGCATATTGTCTTCGGCATTGCAAGGCGGGTTCCTCCTACGAATACTTCATAGAAGATTTTGAACACAAGGATAGTGTCTAGCTCTGCAAAATAAGTACCAC
The DNA here is from genome assembly GCF_002162155.2 of Triticum dicoccoides. NCBI lineage: Eukaryota > Viridiplantae > Streptophyta > Magnoliopsida > Poales > Poaceae > Triticum > Triticum dicoccoides. The sequence continues at coordinate 512,211,984 of NC_041387.1, forward strand.
ATACCATCGTAGAGAGAATAATATTTACAAAAACTCAATCTGCTGACGTATTCCGTGGCGTGACATCACACCACGGCCAAGCCTTTATTCGAGTCGTTTTTACTGTCCCACCTCAGTGCGTTTAGCGAGGCGGTTTCCTTGGCACGTCTTGTCGAAGCAGAGATCGTGTCCCCTTATTCCGGGATTCTCATCAATACGGGCGTGGGTAACCTAATCGTTCCCATTGGCACGTCTCCTCTATCGAAGGCGAGTCCCGAACGGTCACAGGGAAGGCTCTTGGTATTCAACCTCTTTATAAAGAGACCAAGGCTCCACTCCTTTCTTTCAATCTCAATCGAATCCACCCCTCACCTCGAGTTCCAACACCCAAAGCTCCAGATTCAGGCGCTTCGGACCTTCAATTATGTCCGGCTCCGACCTGCAAGGCCGGTGGATGCCTTCCTCCGTTACGGAAGAAGACGTGCTAAAGCTAAGAGATGCCATGTATCTAACCGGCGAAATTTCGCATAGGCTGCCTGCCAAAGGGCAGGTTATTTCCACTCCCAAGCCTGGCGAAAGCATGGTGTTCGTGTCTCACTTTCTTCGGGGGCTAGGCTTCCCGACGGACCCCTTCATGAGGGGGCTCATGTTTTATTATGGGTTGGAATTTCATGACTTGGATCCGGAGTCCATCCTCCACATCTCATCATTCATTGTCGTATGCGAAGCCTTCCTCCGCATTACCCCTCACTTCGGATTGTGGCTCAAGAGCTTCAAGGTGGAGCCGAAGATGATCGAGGGGCAGCAGGCAGAATGCGGAGGGGCTGTTATAAGCAAGAATGCTGATGCTCTATGGCCCGAGGGCTCTTTTCAAGAGGAGCTCAGCCTATGGCAACAAGAGTGGTTTTACATCACAGTTCCCAGGGGCACCAAATGGGTGGCGCCACCTGCCTTTCGCTCGGTTCCTCCACCGCGGCTGGCGTCATGGGTCAACAAAGGACTTGACTGGGGGCCGTCCAAGGATGTGCCCCTGTTGCAGGGCTGCATTCAAGACCTCCTAGAGAGAGAAATCACTCTGGTCGTAGTAGCGCAGGTCATGCTGATTCGTCGCATCCTGCCCTGCAAACGTCGCCCCCTCCGCCTGTGGAAATTTAACCCGGAGGGACCACGAGCTCTCCAACATTTTATGGGCGCGACGCCCGTGGAGATGTACAAGCTTCTCTTCGGATCACAAGTGATGTGTCCGGACTTGACCAAGGACGCAGGTCTGAGCTGCAATCGCCCGGATACTCAAGTAAGTAGCCCTGTAACCGGACACGCTATCTCATATTTTTCACAAATTTGCCCTTTAAAAGAGCTGTTCCTTGAACAGGGGTGGATAGTGAAAGCAAAGTTAATCAGGTGTCCGGCCCCCCTCCCTGAGACCACGCCGGATCCCGTGTTAACCAGGATGCTGGAGGTTGCCCCTTTGGAAGAAGGTGAAGGGGGGAACAAGGAAGCTACCGCCTCCGCGAAGGAGGCTGTCAGGAAAGGAGGGATCGAGAATACCTCCATCCAAGGGAAGGAGAGGACCGCGTCTGAAGACCCGGAGACCATGGTCTCAAAGCGGGGGGAGAAATCTTCGTCAGAGGGTCCTGCGCCGAGAGATGCCTCGGCCGCATTGTGCCCTCAAGGGGATCAGCCCTCCACCGAGCCGTAAGTAAAAAGGGGAGTTTATTTTGAAATAAAGGATATCCCTGCCCTGGTTCCAATGAAGATAACCGAAATTTTACCTTGTAGTTCGGATCTCAGCCCTTCTCAGCAGAGCTCATCTTCGGGGGATCTCCGTCCGGAGA
>NC_041387.1:512214055-512265741 GCF_002162155.2 Triticum dicoccoides
CCCCCCGCCGTACCGTCTTGCGAGGCGGGTGACCTTGAGGTGTCTTCGCGGAGGGTTTCTCCGAGTTTGGGGGGGAAGGCAGTCGTATGTCCCCTCAAAGCCCTCGGCGTCCGGTCTTCGAAAAAGGCCATCGGACGAGTCCGGTACCACCTGGTGTACGGTCGAAGAAGCTGAAGGATCTGCTCGGGCGAGCGTCTATCTCAAAAGATCACCATGCGTTAATGGGTACGGTGATTGAAAGGATTTCATCCGCTGAGAGTGGATTGCACGAAGCCGTCAGAACTTTACAGACAGCCTTTGAGGTACGCAAAATGATGTACCTTCTGGCAGTTCCACATATAACATGCGCCCTATGTAGATAGTAGCCCCTGAGGCTCGGTGTGTTGTCAAAAATGATAGCGCGCCGAGGATCATAATCCCAGGTGTAATATGTCGCCCTACCTATGTAGGTGGCGAAGGGTCCGGTGGCTAGCCGGACTGATGATTTTGCCGAACTGAAGCAGCAACTTGGCGTGGCGGATGCCGACATCGTGCTTGTCAATAAGTGACTTGACGAGTCACAAGGTATGCAATTTCTCCGCGGACACCTGGTAAGGGAGCTTGATGCCCGTGCCTTACAACATGTATGCTTGATGCAGATAGTGCCGCTGCCATGGAGAACCTTCGGGCGGAGCTCGCCCGAGACAAGGAATAGGCCAGAAAGGAACAGGCTGCTCACTGCCAAAGCAAGAAGGAAATGGTCGAGATGGCCGTGAAGTTAAAGAATGCTACGACCGCTGCAAGCTTCTTGAAAAAGAAGATCGAGTGTTGCAAGAGGACCTGAAGAAGGCCACTACCGAAGCCAAGGATGCTCGCTCTGCGATGAGAGCTATGAAGGAGGAGCTACGTCAGGCCGGAGATATCGCGGCTGGAAAGCCCTTTCTGCTGCAGAGGAAATTCGTGATCCTCAATATGCTCAGTTGGACCGGCTGTGGAGTGTGGAGGATGCTTATCTGGACCTGACGGCATGTGCCGCTGACGCGGCCGAACACTTCCGAGATCAAAACGATCATGAAATGGAAAAGGTTTTTTGCTCGCAATTCCATAATCCAGAGCGCCCACTTCCATTAACCGATCGCTTGGTCGAATGGGCGAAGCTAAATAGGTTATCCGGACTTGCCATGAAGGATGTCGTGACTCTTTTGTGGCTGAAAAGGCCCGAGCCAAAGAGTTATTTTGGCTTGGTGCAGCAGTTCCTTGGTGTGGTGCCGCATATCAATGCAATGAGGAGGTCGGCATGCATAGAGGGTGCGCGGATGGCTCTTGCCCGTGTCAAGACATACTGGGCGGAGATGAAGGCCACCGATGTTCCATCCCAAGATTCAGACGGAAGCCAAGTACCTGTCGAGAAGTATTTTCAGGAAGTTCTTCAAGGCGCTCGTTTAATAGAGACGCAGTGCTCAAAGGATATTATGTTCGAATAACATGTTTTATTGTGAAACAATGTATCAATGGAATATAAGAGCTTTTTATACTTGTGCCTTTCAAGAATTAAAATACCTCATGTGCGGCCACTAATGTATATGTATATATAACCTGAAAGATGGCAGTCTTCGGCTTCAGCCCCCACGCATATAATGCGGGGGTGTTTGCAAAAGGCGCATTTTCACACTTGATCCAACGTCTTGGTCCTATAAAGGAGGTAGTAGCGCAACAAACTAGGCAACCAGACTATAATGCTTTATCACTTTCACTTAGCCATAGGAGTTTGACAGTGGGGCTACGATATAGCCCCTAGGGGCACCGCGCTCACCTGAATTTTGGGCGCGTATGTGCCTGGCCGTGAAACGGTCCTTCGTCAATGCGGAGGAATCCTATAGATTCCGGCGGGTCATCGAGTGTTGACCAGTCTCACGCTATATCATGACAGTCAGTTTTTGGCTTTCTCTACTGAGGTGCTCGCTTGGCCGAACCGGGGCACAATCGTAGTAGTTCTCCTGGTGCCGCCTTAGCCGATAGAGCGGAACGTAAGGCAGCAAAACACAGGAGCCGGGCAAACCCAACATTTGACCAAAGACATGATTCGGAGCTGATGCATATAAGGCCTAAATCGAGATGCCGAACACTCCCTAAGGTATTCGGTCTTTATGAAAACGGGCCGAACAACGCCCTTTGTAATAAGCCCCTGGTGTCCAGGTACGCACGAAATTCTGACGTGGCCCATGCCAAAACGACAGCCTCCTCCTCGATGATAGCAAGAAACCGGGGGATGTATATCAACAAGAGACAGTAAAAAAGGTTTACGCAGGGTCTTAATCTGAAAAGAATCCTTGCAGTGGGTCCCTACTGCACGTCTGCGCATGTGTCTCCGTTGTGCCGTATCCTGGACGGGTGTAGCATGATGTTCATCTGTAAAAGAGAGGAACTTAGTTGAAAAATATCGTGTGAAAATGTACGTTATATTAAATAAACAAAGTATGATTCAAGAAATGAATGAGATTGAGCTTTATTGTCTCTTGTTGTACATGCGCGGAGCCCCTTGTGCGGGGGTATGCGGCTAGTAAGCCCTTGTATGTTTACGCCGGACTCGTCTAACCGTGTCCGGGGTCTGAACGACCTGTTTAGGTGCTTTGATTAGTGAAGCTGGTTTAGTGTGTGGCTGTCAAGGCAGTCACACAATCTTCCGCACTCGACGAACACTCAATATTTCCCTTTAAGGAGATGATGCCTCGCGGACCGGGCATTTTAAGTGTAAGGGATGCATAATGCGGTATTGCGTTAAAGCGGGTAAAAGCTTCGCATCCTAGTAGTGCTTGGTAGCTACTTGTAAATGGGGCGAGGTGGAAGGTTAACTTTTTGTGGCGGAAGTTGTCGGGTGAGCCGAACACAACTTCTAGCAGTAGAGAGCCCGTACAATGGGCATATGGGCCTGGCATTACCCCTTGAAAGGAAGTGTTTCTATGGCGAAGTTTGGTTGGGTCTATCCCCATTTTGCGGATTGTGTCCTGGTATCGCAGGTTTAGATCACTACCGCCGTCCATTAGGACTTGTGTAAATTGGAGTCCGTCAACTATCGGATCTAATATCAAGGCAGTCCATCCTGCATTCCAGATACTTCTACAGTAATCCTAATGGTCGAAGGTGATTGGGTTTAACAACCAGTGGCGGACTCCTCTGGGATAGGCTGTATGGCGCGTACCTCTATGGCCGCCGCTCTATTTTTCCCTTTTGTCACGTGAAGTGAGTTAACTGTTTTGACTTCTTGTGGGAAATTCTTTTGTTTTCCGGTGCTCTGCTTGTGGGGTTCGTCATCGTCCTCGCTTGGTGTGTCGAGCCCCTTGTGTTCGGTGTTGAGTTTGCCAGACTGCTTAAAGACCCAACAATCTTTGTGGGTATGGTTTGCAGGCTTCCCGGGAGTACTGTGGATTTGGCATATCTTGTCCAAGATTTTGTTTAAGTTAGATAGCTCATCCCTATTATCCTTAAGGGGCAGTTTTTTATGATTCTGCCGAGAGCTTTTGAATCCGGCGTTGACTGCCGTGGTCTTCGGGCTGTTTCCCTTGGTCCGGCGCTGGTCCTCGCTGCGTCGCGGTTTCCCGTTTCCATCCCTGACTTCGGATGTACTTGGGTCGCTGGTACTGCATCTTGCCAGCCAGTTATCCTCTCCCGCGCAAAAGCGGGTCATGAGGCTTTTTAATGCGGCCATTGTTCTTGGCTTTTCTTGGCCGAGGTGTCTGGTGAGCCATTCGTCTCGGACGTTGTGTTTGAAAGCTGCTAAGGCTTCGGCGTTCGGTCAGTCGACTATTTGGTTCTTTTTAGTAAGGAATCTGTTCCAGAATTTTCGGGCTGACTCTCCGGGTTGTTGAGTTATGTGACTTAAATCATCTGCATCCGGAGGTCGGACATAGGTCCCTTGAAAATTTGCCCGAAAAGCATCCTCGAGCTCTTCCAAACTTCCAATGGTGTTTTCGGGGAGGCTTTTGAGACAGTGCCGGGCTGGCCCTTTGAGCTTGAGGGGTAAGTATTTTATGGCGTGGGGGTCATCTCCTCTAGCCATGTGTATGTGGAGGATGTAATCCTCAATCCAGACTCCAGGGTCTGTTGTTCTGTCGTATGCCTCTATGTTTACGGGCTTGAATCCCGCTAGAAATTCATAATCCAGAACCTCATCGATGAAACATAGGGGGTGTGCGACACCCCTATATTTAGGTGTACCATAATATTGGGATACTTGATGTGTTGCATTGCTTACTAGAGCTTGCTTTCTTGTCCCGTAGATAGATCTAACTGGGCCATCTTTCTGATGCGAATCCGTGTGCGGATCGCGTGCCGGCTTGTGTGCGGTGTCGTTTGCCGCTCTATGTTTGCCATGGGGTCGTCTATCCGATCTTGTGGTCTCCCTGTTCTTTGATTGCTGGGGCTCTACGGCCTCCTCATCAAATTCGGGCAGTAGTTTTCGCTTCGGGTAGCTCTTTGTTTGACGACTATCGCCATATTTGTCTACGGTGTTGAGTACTTTACTCCATCTGATTTTGAGCGCATCTTCCGCTGTTTTGAGCTTCCGCTTCTGCTTTTTTAGGCTACGCGCAGTGGCGACGAGCCTTTTGTGGAGGTTCTTCTGCTCTAGCAACTTGTCTGGCGTGAGATTGTCCGGACTGTTATCTTCGCCGGGGACGGATTGTTTATCCATATTGTCCTGTTCGGATGGTTGCTCGATAGCATGTTCGTCGTCCATCGGTTCGCCCTGCTCTATGGCTGGGTCTGTGTGCTGCTGTCTTTGTCGAGACGGGATTTTGAGCGGTGCTTACGTCGCTGTTTTGAGTGCCTTTCGAGGGAATTATCCCTCGTGGCGTCCCGTTGTTCCTCATCGTCGCTTCCTTTAGGTGTGTCCACCATGTATACATCGTGAGATGAGGTGGCTGTCCAGTGCCTTAAAGGTGTTGGTTCATGCTTATCTCCTACATCGTCGTCCATACCGTCGATGTCTTCGGAGTCAAAGTCGAGCACGCCGTTTAAACTTTCGACAGTGGCTACGAAGTGGGTGGTGGGTGGGCTTCGAATTTCTTCGTCGTCCGCATCCCAACCTCGCTGACCATAATCCGGCCAGGGCTCTCCTGATAAAGAGAGACTTTAGAAAATTCAGGATGTCGCCAAAGGGCGAGTGCTGAAAGATGTCCGCGGTGGTGAACTCCATGATCGGCGCCCAATCAAATTTGATTGGCAGGAGCACGGAAGGTTCGGAGTCCGGAGAGGAGTCCGGCACCTTGGAGTCACGAGCTTCGCAAGGGACAGGGTTGGTGTTCGGCTCAATCGCCGTAGATATAGCAGCCCCCGAGGCGGTGTCCAGCCACCTGTCCTCGATCGGCGCAGTCGGCTCCGAGCTCAGGGTCGGAGCGGACACTTGTGCAGCCTCCAGGGCACTGTCCGGCGGCAGAGCTAGATCATGCCCATCGTGACAGTGCGGCGCGCTTGGCTGTGGCTCGAACCCGTCGAAGATCAAGTCTCCGCGGACGTCAGCCGTGTAGTTCAAACTTCCAAATCTGACCTGATGGCCAGGGGCGTGGCTTTCAATCTGCTCCAGATGGCCAAGCGAATTGGCCCGCAGTGCAAAGCCGCCGAATACGAAGATCTGTCCGGGAAGAAAAGTCTCACCTTGGATCGCATCGTTGTTGATGATCGGAGGAGCCATCGGGCCTAAAGATGACAACACAGAGGAACTCTCAATGAAAGCACCAATGTCAGTGTCAAAACCGGCGGAGCTCGGGTAGGGGGTCCCGAACTGTGCGTCTAGGCGGATGGTAACAGGAGACAAGGGACACGATGTTTTTACCCAGGTTCGGGCCCTCTCGATGGAGGTAAAACCCTACTCCTGCTTGATTAATATTGATGATATGGGTAGTACAAGAGTAGATCTACCACGAGATCAGAGAGGCTAAACCCTAGAAGCTAGCCTATGGTATGATTGTTGTTCCTCCTACGGACTAAAACCCTCCGGTTTATATAGGCACCAAAGAGGGTTAGGGTTACACAGAGTCGGTTACAATGGTAGGAGATCTGCATATCCATATCGCCAAGCTTGCCTTCCACGCCAAGGAAAGTCCCATCCGGACATGGGACAAAGTCTTCAATCTTGTATCTTCATAGTCCAGGAGTTCGGCCAAAGGTGATAGTTCAGCTATCCAGACACCCCCTAATCGAGGACTCCCTCAGGCACAAAATAGGAAGGAGACCAATGGAAGTACTACTAGCAACCCACGATTTAACTACTGACATGCGCGCAGTGGAGTAATAATGTCTTTCTTCCGCCCTCACGTCCACTCAATTTGCATGCGCTGTATTAATTGACCATCAATGAAGTGAACGACTTTACACGCATCAAATTATCACATGGGGTGGATCTTGGTACAAAATTGCGTCCGCCCGTGTACCCGCATGTGCGTTCGAGGGAATGAGTGCGTGCGTGGCGTGCGTGCACATCTTCGCTTCGTGCATGTACCGCCAGTATGGCTCAGGGAGGACGAGTACATTCTTCTGGAACCAGCAGCACGTCACTATGATCAATCCACGCAAGGAGGTCGCGACAACGCCTCCACATGTGCCACGTGGCTTCATGAACTGTAAGAGAGACATTGTGTAGCGTGCCATTGGTATCCTAATTTACGTGTTTTGCACATACTCGAAGTACTAATAATTTACACGTGCATTGCACGCATCAGATTTTGCAACCAAATTATGAATAAATACCACACTATAGCATGTAAGCTCTTAGTCATATATGCGTGATGTAGCCCTTCGTTTAATTCTTATAGTTCATCTCATTCAAAATCAAATTAGTTTTTATAAAAAAGCTAAGAACGCGTGAATAGGAAAAACATGGGATTATAGTGGAATGTCGTATTGAATCCTACAGGATTGTACGAGTGCTTGATTGTGCATAGAAAAAATGCAGAATTCTTTCAAAGAGGTTTGAGTGGATGGGATGTTTCCTATGAAATCTAGTGCAAATGAATCATATGGAAAAATTCCTATGGTTTACAATCCTACGAATCAAACAACCAAGATAGGAAAAATTCCTAATGATTAGAATCCTCCAAAATTCCTTTGAGAATCCTTTGAATCAAAGAAGCCCTTAATCTATTTTATGATTCATGGAATTGTGCCTTGTAAAGCATAAAGTGAAAACAAATAATGGCAATTCAACTAGAAAAAAAGGTTGGGCAGTTATGATAGGGAAGATTCTAGAACAAAAGAGAACCCCTGTTGTTTGGAGGTTTGTGCATTATGCTTAAGTTCAACCATGGAGTCTGCTAGATTGTACATGTGGCAAAATCCGGTGGGGGGCTAGAAGATGGTGCAAGGGGCCGAGTGGAGGGAGACTATGAAGGAATGCACAAGTGCGAGATCGATATTTAGAGAGAGGGGGCGAACACGTGTGCTATTGCATGCAGTGGCAGAGCCATGAAAAATAAATGAGCTAGGGGGCCAAGCATTGCTAATCCTTTACGAGGAGGGTCAATTCATGAAATTAAACCTTTTTTAGCAGCAATTGTCTAATGATCACATTCATATTAGCCTCGATATATAGTGATGTTAGGGGGGGTAGGGCCCTTACTGCCCCCTGTCTTCGCCATTGTGCACGCATCTGAGAGATGAAGCGGAAGGCATGGATGATGAGAGGGGGACGTTGGATATATAATTAATGTGGGTGTATTAGCTATTTATGTTAATCCTATATAGAGAGGTATAGATTGATTGATGTGGACGTGGGAGAGGTATAGATTGATCGATGTGGACGTGGGAAAGAGGGTGAGACCTCACTGGATATATCGATTGATCGGTTTGTGTGGAAAACTATGAAAGACCTAGCTATATACACACATACATAGAGGAACATCGATCGTTGCGCATGCACGCGTCAGAGATAAAGAATTCCCAGTATGAGGGAGAGGGGATGTGTGTGGGTGTGTGCCTTCATGGGAGACCGGCCTGAAGAAAAAGATTGCATGCGTGCGATAGATAATGCCGACTGGTAATGTGTGTGCATGCATGCACGAGAGAAAGTTAGTGGTACAATTATAAAGAGAAGACTACTGTGTGGGTGTAAAAGAATAAGTGAGGTCATAATCAATGTAAAGTTGAATTCAAATATTTGAATAAGAGATCCTGATGTTTGAAACCCATGCATGCATGAATATAATGGAGATCTGCGCGGTGTGCTTTGGAAACGAGCATGTTGTAATGTATACACATTGAACAAGGTCAGACTGATTTGAATTTGAGATACCGATGGCAGACATCATTTGCCCATGTCGCATCCGTGCATGTAATTGGAGATGATGGGTGGCTTTCGCATCACGTATCTATATCTATACCCCTATATATGTTATATATTATATATATATTTTTATTGTGAGCGGGTAACTTTAACTTTGAAAGATGGTCGTTGGATGAGGCGAATCCGAAGGTCCAAAGATGGCAAATTTGAGCACTATTGGCCGTTGGATATCATCTAGATTCCACCAGATTTTGCCACATGTATAATCTAGAAGACTCCATGGTTGAACTTAAGCATAATGCACAAACATCAAAACACAAGCACTTCTTATTTGTTCTAGAATCTTCCGTATCATAATTGCCCAAATATTTTTCTACATGATTTGCCATTATTTGTTTTTACTTTATGTCTTACAACACACAATTCCATGAATCTTAAAATAGATTAGCTTTCTTATAAAAACTAGATGATTTTGAATGAAATGAACCATAAGAATTAAACGAACATCTACATCATGCATATATGACTCAAAGCTTGAATGCTATAATGTGGTATTTATTCATAATTTGGTTGCCAAATCTCATGCGTGCAATGCACGTGTACCTTACTCTAGTCTAAATGGTGTTTGTGTGTGTGTTGTGTGTGTTGAGGTGCAAATTGTATTTTTTGGGTACACGTTAAGCTTGTTCTTCCGAAATTTCATGTCGCGCCTTGTTATGCCGAATATTGAAGCTAGCGTCTCTGTCTATCATGCTGCGAAACTCCCGCCTCTTCAACCCACGCCTTGTTAGCCCGAAATATTTAAGATATATCTTTGTCTCGTTGTGCTCCGACAACTCCCTCCATCTCAACCCGCGCCTTGCTATTCCGAAATTACAACACGCACGAAAACTCCCACCTCCTGTGAAATCCCGACACGCGAAATGCCCGTGGTACCCCTGAACTGAAAGAACCGCCTCAAATCGGTGGGGGGTACTTTCGTAACTTACCCCACATTTTGGACAAGCGCGTCTCTAAGCCATGGTTCCCCACTGCCATCCCATCCGCCCACCCATTCGTACACCGAGGCCGTGGAAACCCGCGACAAAACCCCACACACTGCTCCATCCGCCACCCAGCCGGAGCTTCTTCCCCGACGACATCGTCCACAGCAACACCTCGACGTCCCTCATCCACCGTACTGGATGAGGATCCATCGTCGATCTCATCGTCCCGCCGGTTCAGCCACCCCGTCCTCCACCTCCAAGGAGGTGCCCCGATGTTCCCCTCGTCTTTCGTGCCACCTCCATTCCCACACCGTCGTCTTCACCTGCACCACCGGAAGAGCATCATCATCACCGTTTCCTCGGATGAAGCTGCGGCCTAATCGGCGCCACCAAAGAGGTTGTACACTAATCACCGCATTTTCTTCTTGATTCGATCTCACGGTGCTGCCGGCGCTCGGCCCCGAGCCGACACGGCGTGACTCCATCCACGGCGGCGTCCCTGGCCACTTCCTCCATGGTGTCGCTCCCTCGGCGGCGACGTCCACATCAGTAGGAGCTACTGCTACTTTAGCTCTCGCTCGCGCTGCTGCTCTGCTCTTGCTCTCGGTCCCCTGCCTGGTCTGCTCTTGCTCGCGCTGCTGCTCTCGCTCTTGCTCTTGCTTGCAATGCTGCTCTGGTTTGGCTACACTTCAGTCGACTGAATCGACTTTTGGGTCAGTCGATTTCCAAGGGGTGGGCTCGCTGGGGTGAAGGAAGAACCAGCCACAATGGGGAGGGGGCTCGCCGGAGAGGTACCCCACTATCTATCTTAGGGTTCAGGATGGGGCGGTGGTCGCCGGCGGTGGCGGGGCGTTGGTGGGGCGGTGGCGTGGGGACCGCCGGAGAAAAAGCTCGGCACGGGGGGGCCTAGAGGGATGGCCGGGGCGGCGGCGGACCGGCGGTGGGGAGTGTTTTCGGGGAGGGCGGGGCGGCGCACCGCCGGCCTCGGGCGGCGGGGGGCTGCTGTTTGGCCGGTGGTGGCTGGCGGCTCAGGGGGGTGGAGGTTGAAGATGAACCACATGCCCTTGATTTCGTATCCAACGACTGCAAAATCGATTGACCAGAGTTGAAAAAGTCAGTCGACCGAAGTTTAGCCTCACCTTGCTAGTGCGTTCAGTTTCGACAACAAAATTCAGTTTCGACAGCAAAATTCAGTTAGGTTCAGTTTCGATAGTTAAGTTCAGTTTCGACAGTTAAGTTCAGAGATGAGCGGCTGATGTATTTTACATCTAGCACTTTGTGGTTTTGTATTTTACGTCATGTATTGGAGATGCTATTATAATTCCACTCAGGTTAACATTGTTCGTTGTCTCTCTTGTCCCGCTTCAGCCTCGGCGTCGTACAACTCACCGGAGCTGCTCCAACGACGAAACCCTCCATCATAGCGGAGCAGTACCTCGGGCTCCATCTCCAGACGCCTAAGATATTCTTCCCCTCCTCCGACAGCAAAGTCAGCCGGAGCATCCTCTCCAGATCGACATGGCTTCGCCAAAGAGGTTGTACACTTGTTGCATCTCTTTTTTACTCTACATGTTATATATACTGTCCACTGAGCACTCGTAGTAACGGGAAATACGATTATTTTATCCTACTATATGACAAGCAGTGAGGTACCAGGCAACTTAGTTATCCGTGATGGACTCTCTTGAACGCCATCATTATTTATCTCTGCGCCTTTGAGCTGTGCATTTGTCGATGGGCCTGGGAATTGAGCTAGTATGGTAGTGGCCTGGGTCCAAAGTAATAGAAGTAGCACAAAAACATTTTTTTAGTGTAGGATTTTCCTTGCTCAAGCCTGCCTACTAGAATCGCCAGTGCTTGAAAGGAAAAGTGAATGAAAAACATAGGAATTGGAAAGTTTCCTATGGTACTACTTTTCATGAATTTGGTGCAAAGGAATGGAGCAAAGGAAAACTGTAGGATTTGTTCCTTTAGTGTCTCCTTGAAAGAAAACCGTAGGAATTCTAATTTCCACTTCTCCTCCTTTTCATATTCCTATTCATCAAGCACAAGACTAAGAGATAGTAGCATAATAGCATTATAACCGTACATTTTCTTGTGGTTTGACTTAATCTCACCATGCTTTTTTGCATCATGTGATCTTCCAATTGTTGTGAATCAAACACCCAGATTGGCAGAAATCCTGTGTTTTTAAATTCTCTGTTGTGCACGTGCATTCCTATCCTATCCCTGTCTATTTCCTATCCCTGCATTGTTAGAATCCTCAAATTCAAACAAGCCCTTACTCAATTACTTATGTTACAGATATGTGTCAAAGAAAACCTTGTGTGGTTTGTCCTCCTCCTATGGCATTGTGTTCCACCCCGGCTCAGCTGCTCGAACGACGGAAGGGATCACCACAGCAGGGATCCGCTCTCTAGACTGTCTTTCGCCGCCTCAGATCTTCTTCCCCGCCGCCGGCAGCCACGATAACTGCATTACCATCATCAACTTAGCAGATGACTTTGAGGACTACATGGGTCCGCAAGAGAGGTCGCACTCTTCCGTGTCTGCTTACGTTATGCATCGCTTAATATGATGACATGCTACATTATCTTCATGGTCACCTATTAGACTCCGAGTCAGGTCCAAACTAATGCTCAAACTTCAGTTTTTAAATGGTTGTGGGGTACATATTGGGCAGCAGTTAGTACTATCTGTCTACTATCTGGTTAATCTCCGGTGTCTACTATGAGTTTCATGTTGGGTGCAAACAAACATTAAAGGAGCCATTATCTGTATTTTTTAACTGAAGCTATTATCTTCCTGCTATCATTGGTTTTGGGTCTATCCAAAGTTTGCTACCATCACTCTGGATTTGTGCATGCACTCCTTACATAATCTCACTATGTTTTATTCCTATGCATGCCAGTTATTGTACACAATGGAACTGATCATGTAGAGCAAAAGAGATGAGCCTTGCGTGGCAACAAAATTTCATGCAGACGTTGTTCCATGGTGGGTGCAAAGGCAGCCCCCTCCACCCATTTCGGATCGTAATCAAGAGGAAGATAACTGTTCTGAGGGGGATTCAGAAGGAGAAGACCACTCCTATTTACCCCATGAGGTCTTCACTCTAACTTGGCATGCTGATATTGGTAATATCATGCATATGGTGCCTTGCATTGCTTACTGTATACATTAAAGATGTCATATGCTTAGTTTAGACATGCTTTCTGTCAATGCCATCTGTTTTGTTTCTTTATCGTATATGTGAATCATGCAATGCCATCTCGTCTAGCCAGCCATCATATATGTGAATTTTGCAATGCCACCCTGGTTAGCTAGTCATCTTATATGTGAATTATATCATGCCATCATTTTTTTATTATGTGTTAAATTTTTCAACAATTTTATTACATTCAATTACTCTTCCTGTGCATCAGCCATTCAGCACGGTCATGGAAAAATCTGGAGTGGAAACAAGGTCTTCAGAGCAGACAATGCTATCTGACGAAGCGCATGTCTTGCTGGTTACCGATAGCTCCTCAGAGGAGGATTCAGAGACAGATGACCAGTCATATTTCCCCCCTGAGGTGCATGCCCTAACTTGGCAGGGTTATGTTACTCATATCGTGCGTATGGTATCTTGCATTGCTATGTCATTTGCTTAGTTTAGACATGCTTTGTGTGAATGCCACCTGTTTAGTGTCTAATTACCATATATGTGAATTATGCAATGCCATCTTGTTGCAAGACATTATATATGTGAATTAAGCAATGTTATCTTGTTGCAAGGCATTATGTATGTGAATTATGCAATGCCATGCTGTTTAGGCAAGCGTCATATATGTGAATTATATCATGCCATCCTTTTTTTGTATTTCTCATTGCTTTTTTCGACAATGTTTGTATATTCAACTGCTCTTCCTGTGCATCAGCCATTTGAATTGGTGATGGAGAAATCTGGAGTGAAAACAAGGTCTTCAGAGCAGACAATGCTACCTGCTGAAGTAGATATCTTGCTGGTTACAGATAGCTCTTCAAAGGAGGATTCAGAGGCAGATGACCAGTCCTATTATCCCCCTGGGGTGTATGCTCAAACTTGGCAGGGTTATATTACTCATATAATGCATATGTTGTATTGCAATGCTTATTTTTTACATCATATACACAATATTGAATGCCATCTCCTTAGTTGATACATCATATATGCAATTGCCCTCTACTCACTTCCTTAGTATATAAATCATATATTTGAATTATGTCATGCCATGATGTTTACATAGACAGCATGTATCTGAATTATGGCATGCCAACCCATTTTCTAAAGACATAATGTAGTTATATCATCTCATTCTGTTTACATAGTCATCATATTTTAAATTATGTCATTCTATCTGTGAATTATATCATGCCATCATGTTTTCATTGACGGCATGTTTGTGATTTATGGCATGGCAACCACTTTAATAGACACATCGTATAGTTATATCATGTCATCTTGTTTACATAGTCATCATATTTTGAAGTATGTCATTCTATCCTGTTTAGTTAGCCATCATACATGTGAAATTGTGTCATGCTATCTTGTTTAATTAGCCATCATATATGTGAAATTATGTCCTGCTATTCTGTTTGCTTAGACAACATAAATGTGAATTATTTCATGCCCTATTTTCTTCCCTACTATCCATTGCACCTGTCTATCTTACAATGTCTGTACATTCAATTACTTTTCTTGTTTATCAGCCATTTCAATTGGAGGGAGTGATGGCAGTATCTGTGGGAGTAAAAACATGGTCTTCAGAAAAGATCGTGCTACCTGTTGATGCAGATAGAACCACGGTTGTACTTGCCCAAGAATCAGCCCCACCACACATAACCCACACTCATGAAGATTGTACCCCTACCCAGTTGGACAGAGAACTAGCTACACCCCTTCTAACCCCAACCCCAGCAGATAGACACCCAGTTCCCGTTGACACAGCACCGTCTCCACCACAGAGCACCCAAACACGAGCAGTTAGTAAGGCAACTGCAGTGCCCAAATCACGAGGACCACCACTTCAAA
This sequence comes from Triticum dicoccoides, assembly GCF_002162155.2. Classification (NCBI taxonomy): domain Eukaryota; kingdom Viridiplantae; phylum Streptophyta; class Magnoliopsida; order Poales; family Poaceae; genus Triticum; species Triticum dicoccoides. The sequence goes on from NC_041387.1 coordinate 512,228,349, forward strand.
CCCAAAGTCAACGCTTAAAGCAGAAGAAGAATTGTTTTCAGGTCAGGTTCTGTAGCTATGGTTCATACTACTTTGCTCTTGCATCACTGTATTTACTGATACCAACTAATTTCAAATTTGAAGGATGCAATTGAAACTCCAATGGCGCAACAGGTATGTTTTAAACCTGTTTCTTCAACGTGTTTGGCTGTTTACTGTTGTAACTTGCTCTATGTTGATTTCAGTTTCAATTGAATAAACAGTTATGTTCTCATGCCATGCACATTACAAGTGTTGTTATTGCTGTGTAGTTTCCCACACTTATATTCTGTCTATGCTACTTTGTCTTAAATAGATATGATTCGAACTGTATCTATCTTGATTTGGCAACATAAACTAGAATGATATAGACCATACAGTGACCATACTACATAGATATATGTTTGTTTCATGCTGTTATCCTGTCCACCTTACAACTAAACTGGTTTACCAAAATGAGTTTCATATACTACATTGTAAACCTGAGATGTGTTTGTTTGTTTCCCTTTTAGAACGCGGATAAAATATTGGAGAAGAGTACCCTGTTATGCAATGGTAAAGGAAGTAATGCAGATAAGGTTCAAGATAGTGAGACATCCCTGTTGGTCTCCAAGAAAGCTGATAAAAACTATATTGAGGACATTGAGACAACCCCAAAGTCCTGTCTTGATGTAGTGTTCGAGTTACTGGCTACCACTGCTGGCACCAGCTCTTCGAACTCGTTGCCTGAATCAGTTCGGCTTCTTGAGTCTCAACTTCAAGTTGAAAGAGATCGATCAGATGTTATGCGACAGGAAGCCGAAGGACTAAGGAAGTCCCTGCAGAATTCAGATGCATACTTTCTGGTGCAACAACAGGCGCTGGAGGACTTAAGCGCCAAACAAGAGAAAGTTAATAAGCTTGCTAAGCATCTTGCCAGCATTATGGGTACCCAGGATATTGTTTCTTGAGCTCTTCTGAAGTGGTTTCAGTTCTGGACTTGTTTTGCTGCGGTGTTTATATGCTGTTGTGTTCCCTATATTTGCACTGGTGGCGAACTTTGATGCCCAATGGATGCAATATGTGTAATAGCCGTGTTAGCCTAGTGTAAGTTGCTTGCTTATTTATTTCCTTGTTGTCTTGTTTATTTGTTTGCTTGTAGTCAGTGCAGTTCTTTTTCTGCGGTTTGCTAGTGGCTGCAACAACCTATTTTTTAAACTAGGCCACAATAACCATGGGCTAATATTTACTGTAGTGACACTGCACCTACGGGCCGTAGAAACAGAGGGCCTTCTACGGGCCATATAAACAGTGGGCCTTCGACGGGCCGTAGAAACAATGGTCCTTCTACGGGCCGCAGAAACAATGGGCCTTCTACGGGCCGTATCATCAATGGGCCTTATAAGGGCAGTATGATCGATTGGCAAACATGGGCCAATAATAGGCCGCATTATGGCCGTAAACGGGCTAGAGTTGGAATCGTCCGTTCATGGGCCGACCATAACGGGCCATCGTTAATAGGCCATATTTCATGACGCTATGAAAACGACCCAACATGTTAACGGACCACAAACGGGCCGACTGTAACCACAGGCTGAATTTGGCCCATAAGCAGAAAATGACAGTAACGGGCCGTAAGTAAACGAATGTTGGAAATGAGCCCAAGAATAAATGGGCTCTGAGGAGGCCGAAAGATAACATGGGCTGGAAATGGCCCAACGGAATAACGGGCCCTTAATGGGTATAAAGTGATACACTATTCATTATGGGCCAGTTTCACCACGGGCCGTTAATGGGTGTAAAGTAATACACTGTTCATTACGGGCAGTTTCACCACGGGCCGTTAATAGGCCAAGAGTTACATAGGGCCTCATATGGGCCGAAAGATGTCATGGGCCATACATGGGCCAGAAGTGAAAACGGGCTGGAATCATATTGGGTGGCCCAGATGACGCTACTGGGCCTAATTCGGATAGGGTGTAACGGGCCTTGGGTTAGCGGGCTATAAATGGGCTATATGCGAACATGCCGTTAACAGGCTTTACATGGGCCGGCCCGCCACCTTTTGACCAAGTCAAATGGGCTGGCCTTTTCACGGGAATGGGCCTCTGTTGGGCCGTGCCACGTGTCGATGTATCATAGGCGCCTTCTGTCCAATGAGTGGATGACATCTGTCCCAACGGTGAGCCGACATGTGTTTCCTCCATCCAATGATGATTTTACATGTGGAAAATCCCCATTGGTCGGGGCTGTTAATGGGTTATCGGATCCAAAACCCGACCCAATAGCTTAACGGCGTTCCATTACGGTGGATGCCACGTGTCGGTCACCCTTGACGAAAGCACTTCTGTGACGCGCGATTTATCGTCATGGAAGTGGACACTTCCGTGTTCTTAATTTTGGTAATGTCATGGAACACTTCTACGATAGCACAGGTATGACTATCTTGATTCTGTCATAAATTTGTCATGGATGTACATGCATTACAAAAACGCGACCTACTGTGACAAACACATATCATCACGGAAGTGTATTTTTTTGTAGTGTCGAGTTCCAACACCCAAGGCTCAAGCTAAGTGCTTCGGACCTTCAACCATTTCCGGATCCGACCTTCAAGGTTGGTGGATGGCCTCCTCTGTCACAGAGGAGGACATCAAGAAGCTTAGGGAGGCCATGTATCTCACTGCCGAAATCCCGCACAGGCTGCCTCCTCAAGGGTAGGTCACCCCCACTCCCGAACCCAACGAGAGTGTCATATTTGTTTCCCATTTCCTCCGAGGGCTAGGTTTTAGTCTTGATCCCTTTGTGAGAGGGCTCATGTTCTATTATGGGCTATATTTCCATGACCTAGCTCTAGATTTTATCCTTCACATCTCATCGTTTATCGTCGTGTGTGAGGCCTTCCTCCGCATCACCCCACACTTCGGCCTATGGCTCAAAACCTTCAATGTGAAGCCGAAGATGATCGATGGGCGACACGCAAAGTGCAGAGGTGCCACAATAAGCAAAGGCATTGATGCCCCATGGCCAAAGGGTTCCTTCCCGGAGGTGTCCGATTTATGGCAACGTGAGTGGTTTTACATCACAGCTCCTCGAGGTACAAAGAGGGCGGGCCCCCTATCTTCCGCACGGGCCCTCCGCCTCAACTGGTGTCATGGGTCAACAAGGGGCTGGACTGGGGGCTAGTTAATGACATGCTGACATTGCAAAGCCACATCCGAGATCTCCTCGAGAGGGATGTCAGTCTCGTCAAGGTAATGCAAGTAATGCTAGTTCGTCGGGTCCTGCCATGCCAACGTCGATCTCTCCGTATGTGGGATTCAACCCGGAAGGACCACGGACTCTTCAACAATTCTTCGGCGTGACGCTCGAAGGGATGTATGGATTGTTCTTCGGATCACGAATAAAGTATCCGGACACCACCGAGGATGTGGGTCTTAACTGCAACCATCCGGATACCAAAGTAAGTAATTCCGCTATCGAACATGCCGTCTTTTATATTTGTTACAACATCATTCTGAAACATCATGCTGGATAAGAAAGGCGGAGAGGATCAGGTGTTCGGTTCCCGAAGGCTCGCCGAATCCTTTATTAACTAGGATGCTTCAGCACGCACCGTATCAGGTGCCATCAAGAGAAGATGAGGGGAGGAATAGAGAAGCCACAGGCGGGCTTCATACTTTACACATCCAAACAGGGGGAGTAAGTGCCTCCGCAAAGGACGATAATCGGGGAGGTGAATCTAAAATCCCCTCTCCTCATGCGAAGAAAAGGGCCGCCTGTGAAGACTTGGAAACGGAGGTTTCCAAACTAGGGAAGAAACCCTCGCCAAGGGGCCCTGCCCCAGAGGGTGTCCTTACCGCACGGCGCCCACAAGGGGGGCAGTCCTCAACCGAGCTGTAAGTAAAAAAAAGTACTTCGGTAAGTATATCATGTTTTATCTCCGAGAATAATAATCGAGACATATATGTTGCAGTCCGGCTCGTAGCCCTTATCCACAGAGTTCGTCTTTCGGGGATCTTCTTCCGGAGATGATTGAGAGCGAAACGTCTCCTCCTGCCTCCCCGCCACATGGAGCGGACGACCCCGAGGTGTCGTCACGGAGGATTTCTCCTGATCCGCCAAGGCTAGAAGTTAACACTTCGGCTGCCCGAAGTCCGGAGTATTCGGCTCCCAAGGAGAGCAACAAAAAGAGTCCGGGATTGTCCGGCACCCAACCGGACACACTGATGGGTCTTCTGGAGCAAGCGACGCCAAGTAATATATGCGTATTTTGGACAGTACCGCACACGCTAGGTGTGCTCTGTATAGGTAGTAGCCCCTCAGACTCCGGTTGCTGTCGAGAGGCGGCAAATAGAGGATCGTAGTCCCAGGTAATGATCGCGCTTGTAACGCCCCGGACACACCCACCGGTGGTTGTTACTCCTGGCAGGATCTAGACTGTCCCCACAGATCAATACTAGACTTTTCTGCGCACTTTGTCCTCACTCGTGCGCACCCGGGGGCAACTTCCCGGTCGGTCACCCATCCTGAAATTACTCCAAGCTGAGCATGCTTAACTTTGGAGTTCTGTCTGAATGGGCTCCCGGAAAAGAAGGAATTCCTTATTGATATGAGTAGTCTATCATCCCTAATAAGCCAGGCTATCACAGTGCTGCTTTTATGTGCAGGCGGTGGAGGGTCAGGCGGCTGACCGGATTGCTGATTTTGCCGAACTGAAGCGGCAGCTTGACGTGGCGGATGCCGACATCACGTTTGTGAACAAGCGGCTTGATGAGGCACAGGGTATGTATTTTCAACTTATCAACAAATATTAAGAGGAGCATGATGCTAGTATCTATAATATGCTGTGACTGCAGATGGAGCTGCCGCCATGGAGACCCTTCGGGTGGAACTTGCCTGAGCCAAGGAACAAGCCAGAATAAGTGATGCGGCCGCCCTGAAGGCGGCTAAAGAGTTAAGAGTCGAACAGGCTGCTCATCGCCAGAGCAAAGAAAAAAATAGCCAAAATGGTTGTTGAGCTGAAAGATGTCGCTGACCGCTATGAGCTCCTTGAAAAGGAAAACCAAGAGAAAGCGGCTGACCTGAAGAAGGCCTTGGGGGCATCCAAGGAAACTTGCTCTGAAATTAGAGGGATAAGGGAGGAGCTTCATCAAGCCGGAGATATCACGGCTGGGAGGCCCTTTTTGTTGCGAATGAAGTTCGGAGATCCAAAGTATGCCCCTCTGGATCAGTTATGGAGTGTTGCAGACGCGTATGCGGGTTTGGCAAAGAGTGTTGCTAATGCGACTGAGTTTTTCAAGGATCGGAAAGATCATGAGGTGGAAAGGTTGTTCTGGTCGCAGTTTAGTGCCCCGACGCATCCACTGCCGTTGAATGAAAAGATGGCCGCGTGGGCCGAGCTCCATAGGTTGTCCGGGCTTGCTATCGTGGATCATCTTTGGCCGAAGGGGCCAAGGACGGACAATTATTTTGGTTTAGTGCAACAATTCCTTGGTGCTATGTCGCATATCGACGCTTTGAAGAGGTCGGCGTGCATAGAGGGTGCGCGGATGGCTCTTGCCCGTGTTAAATCATAATAGGCAGGGATGGATGACACCGCTATTGCAACCCAGGGCCCGGCCGAGCACTATTTTGAAGAAGTCCTAGAAGGCGCCCGTTTAATAGAGGCTCAGTGCTCGAAGAGTACCATGTTCGAGTGACATGTATCTGAATTGTAAAAACAATGCTATTTTGATTATAAAGGTTGTGTTTATACTTTTGCCCGAAAGTATTATAGTGCCTCCTGTGCGGGCCGTTTATGTATGTATTTAACCTGAAAGTTTGCAGTCGTTGGCTTCAGCCCCACGCATATAATGTGGGGGTGTTTGGAAAAGCGCGTAATCACACTTGATCCAACATCTTGGTCCATTGAGGAGGTGATGGCGCGTCGAACCAGGCAATCGGACTATATAGCTTTAACACTTTCACTTAGCCATAGGAGTTTGACGGTGGGGATACTATATAGCCCCTGGTACTTCCGCGTTCATCCAAATACGGCGCGCGCTTGTACGTGGCCGGGAAACCGGTCCTTCGTTAATGCGGAGGAATCGCGAAGATTCTGCTGGGTCATTGAGTGGTTGACCAGTCTCGCGCTTTATCATGACAGTCAGTTTTCGGCTTTCTCTACTGAGGTGCTCGTCCGGATGAACCAGGGCACAATTGCAGTAGTTCTCCCAGTGCCACCTTAGCCGATACAGCGGAACGTAAGGTAGCAAAACACGGGAGCCGGGCAAACCCAACTATTGACCAAAGTCATGATTCGGAGATGATGCATATAAGGCCAAACTCGTGACGCCGAACACTCCCTAAGGTATTCGGACTTTACAACATATACTGGGCTGAGTAACGCCCTCTATAATGAGCCCTGAGTTTCCAGGTACATGCATTAATCCAGCGTGACGCAATGCCAATAACGCCGGCATCCCTCCCGGTTGTGTTAAGCGTCCGGAGGGTATGAAGCAACAAGAGACATAAAAAAGGGTTTACGCAGGGTCTTAATCTAAAAAGAAACCTTTGAGCGGGGCCCTACAGCACGTCTGCGCCTTTATCTCCGTTGTGTCGTATCTTGGAAGGGTGTAGAACGACGATCATCTGTAAAAAGGAAACACCCAGGTGAAAGGCTTCATGCAAAAAATTGGTTATTCTGAATCATGAAAATGCAATCTATTTTTGTATTAATAGGGTCAAGCCGAACTGTGGGCTCTTTACATGCGGGCAGCCCCTAGCACCACCTATGGGGGTATATCCATCGTCCCAAGCTCAGGTTTATCTGGGCTGTTACAACTGGTGGTGCGTCAGACTCGTCTAACCATGTCCGTGGTCTTGACGACCAATCATTTATTCTGACTGGAGAGGACGTTCAGTGTCCGGCTGCTAGAGCCGCCACATATTCTTCCACATGTAGGGAACGCTCTGTATTTCCGCTAACTGTGATGACGCCATGTGGACCAGACATCTTAAGTTTAAGGTAGGCGTAGTGCGGTACTGCATTAAAACGAGCGAAGGTCGTTCTTCCGAGTAGTGCGTGATAGCCGCTTTGGAATGGAGCGATGTCGAAGGTTAATTCTTCGCTTCTGAAGTTGTCGGGAGAACCAAATACAACCTATAGTACTAGAGAGCCAGTGCAACGGGCCTCTACGCCTGATATTACTCCTTTAAAGGTAGTATTACTGATTCTTGACGGGTCTATCCCCATTTTGCGGATAGTGTCCTGATATATCAGATTAAGACTACTGCCGCCGTCCATAAGGACTCGGGTGAGGTGGTATCTGTCTATTATTGGGTCGAGCACCAAGGCAGCCGATCCCCAATGCCGGATACTGGTCGGATGATCCCTGCGATCGAAAGTGATCGGGCAGGCCGACCAAGGATTGAATTTGGGGGCGACGGGCTCAACAACATATACGTCTCGGAGTGTGCACTTGCGCCTTCTCTTTGGTATGTGAGTTGCATAAATCATGTTCACTGTTTTGACTTCTGGTGGGATTTTTTTCTGTCCGCCAGTGTTCGGCTGGCGAGGCTCATCCTCGTCTTCACTTGGCATCTCCGTCCCTTTGTGTCCGGCGTTTAGCTTGCCGGCCTGCTTGAAAGCCCAACATTCTCTGTGGGTGTGATTTGCAGGTTTTTGAGGGGTGCCATGAATCTGACATAATCTGTCTAGAATCTTGTTTAGGCTGGACAGTCCATCTCTTCTGCCTTTAAATGGATTTTTCCATTGACCGGGTCGAGAGCCCCTAAATCCGGCATTGACCACCGTGTTATCTGGGCTGTCTTCATTATTTCGATGCTTGCTTTTATTGCGTCGCAGTTTCCCGTTGCCATCCCTGACTTCGGATGTGCCTGGGTCGTTGGTGCGGCTACGGGCCAGCCAACTATCCTTGCCCGCGCAAAAGTGGGTCATAAGGCTTGTTAGGGCTGCCATTGTTCTCGGCTTTTCCTGGCCAAGGTGTCTGGCAAGCCATTCGTCCCAGACACTGTGCTTGAAAGCCGTGAAGGCTTCGGCATCCGGGCAGTCGACGATTTGATTCTTCTTAGTGAGAAATATGTTCCAGAGCTTACGGGCTGACTCTCCGGGTTGTTGGATTATGTGACTTAAATCGTCTGCATCCAGAGGTCGGACATAGGTCCCTTGAAAATTGGCCCTGAAAGCATCCTCAAGTTCCTCCCAACTTCCGATTGAGTTTTCGGGGAGGATTTTCAACCAGTGCCGAGCTGGTCCTTTCAACTTGAGGAGCATGTATTTTATGGCGTGGAGATCATCTCCGCAAGCCATGTGGATGTGAAGGATAAAGTCCTCAATCCAGACCCCAGGGTTTGTCGTTCCGTCGTATGCCTCTATATTCACAGGTTTAAATCCCTTTGGCAATTCATGATCATGCACCTCATCGGTGAAGCACAGGGGATGCATGGCGCCCCTGTATTTGGATGTGTCATGGCATGCTGTCGACGGTTGTTGTGTTCGGTGTTGATTCCGAGTTGGTATTCGATCAATATGATCATTTTGGTGGCTGTGATCCTGTGCCGGAGCACGCTTCCTAGATCCATAGATGGACCTGACCATACCGGATTTTTTTATCCAAGAGCTCACGTAAATCGTGTGCTGAGTTGTGTGCGGCATCATTAATGCCCTGTCGTGGCCACGGGGTGGTCAGTCTGGCAGATCAGCCGTTTTATTTTTCGGCTGAATGGGCTCTATAGCCTTGTTGTCGAATTCGGGCAGCAGCTTGCGCTTTGGATAGCTCTTTGTGTAGCGATCGCCACCGTATTTTTCTTCAGTGTCAAGCACTTTGTTCCATCTACGGTTGAGCGTATCCTGTGCGGCCTTAAGCCTTTGCTTCTGCTTCTTCAAGCTACTCGCGGTGGCAATAAGCCTTCTATGGAGGTTCTCTTGTTCCAAGTGTTTTTACGGGATGATGAGTGCATCGTCGTCCGGACTGTTCTCCTCTCTGGAGACAGGTTGATGAATTTTACCCTCGGGATCGGCGTCATCGGACGTCGGCTCTGGACTATGTTCACCGTCCCCTGGCTCATCTTGCTCCATCGCTGGGTCCATGGGGTCGTCATTTCCTTTGGAGTCGATTGGGGTATTATTCTTTCTTGCGCTGTTATCACTGTTTTTACTGTGGCGGGATTTAGAGCGGCGCCTACATCGTTGCTTTGGTGGCTTCTCGAGGGGATTATCCTCCATTGCATCATCGCCATCGCCTTCTTTTGGTGTATCCACCATATATATATCATATGATGAGGTCGCAGTCCAGTGCCCTCTGGGCGGTGGTTCCTGTTCTTCTCCTGTATCGTCGTACATGCCGTCGATGTCTTCGGAGTCAAAGTCAAGCATGTCGGTTAAGTCATGGACAGTGGCTATCAAGTGGGTGGTGGGTGGGGAACGCATTTCTTTATCGTTCGCTTCCCACTCAAGCCGGACATAGTTCGGCCGAGGGTCTCCTGACAGAGAGAGAAACTTTAGTGAATTTAGCACGTCGCCCAAGGGCAAGTGTTGAAAGATATCCACGGAGGTAAACTCCATGATCGGTGCCCGGTCCGATTTGATAGGCACGGACATACGCGGTTCAGAGCCTGTGGCCGGAGACGAGTCCGAGGGTCCGATGACACAGATTTCTTTGGGTGTGAAGTCTGTGTTCGGCTCAAGCGCCGATGAGTGTGCGGCCTCCGTGATGGGGTCCATCCACCCGTCCTCGGATGGCACGATCTGCTCCGGATTGATGGCCGGGGCAACCGCGGGTGTGATCTCCCGAACACTGTCCGATGGTAGATCTAAGTCATGATCGTCGTGACTGTTCGGCGCACCTGACATGGGCTCGAATCTATCGAAGATCAAGTCTCCGCGGATGTCGGCAATGTAGTTTAAGCTTCCAAACCTGACCTGATGGCCAGGGGCGTAGCTATTGATCTGCTCCAGATGGCCAAGCGAGTTGGCCCATAGTACGAAGCCGCCGAATACGAAGATCTGTCTCGGGGGGAAAACCTTACCCTGGACTGCATCGTTGAAGATGATTGAAGGAGCCATCAAGCCTTATCGTGATGACTTAGTGGAACTCTCAATGAAAGCACCAATGTCGGTGTCAAAACCGGCGGATCTCGGGTAGGGGGTCCCGAACTGTGTGTCTAAGGCTAATGGTAACAGGAGGCGAGGGACACGATGTTTACCCAGGTTCGGGCCCTCTCGATGGAGGTAATACCCTACTTCCTGCTTGATTGATCTTGATGATGTGAGTATTACAAGAGTTGATCTACCACGAGATCGTAGAGGCTAAACCCTAGAAGGTAGCCTATGATTATGATTGTTGTTGTCCTACGGACTAAAGCCTCCGGTCTATACAGACACCGGAGGGGGCTAGGGTTACACAGAGTCGGTTATAGAGAAGGAGATCTACATATCCAAATCGCCAAGCTTGCCTTTCACGCAAAGGAGTGTCCCACCCGGACACGGGACGAAGTCTTCAATTTTGTATCTTCATAGTCCAACAGGCCGGCCAAAGTATATACTCCGGCTGTCTGAGGACCCCTTAATCCAGGACTCCCTCACCCAGCACGGCTCCCCATCCAGGGGAGGATGGTGGGTTTCGTGTCTGCATTGACGTCCCAGGGCTCAACCGAGCCGCATCTCAGGAGCGCTTCTGGCCTTCGCGCATGGGACGCTGCGAGAGTCCGCCACACAGCTACGTTCGCATGCCTTTTGGCCTGCTGAACACGGCTACCACCTACCAGCGTCACCTACGGAGCATTCTGGCGGCTTAGGAGGCCAAGCACCACGCGGTCCTAGTAGAGATGGAGACGTTCCTCAAGGAACCACCTGGACCCTAGAGCCTTCTGAGGCTTAGGGCCACGGTGGCTCGTGAGGGTCGGCCCCTTCACCATGCATCTTCAGCTGCCCCAACACCCCCTCTACAATGGAACCGGGTGACATCTCCCAAGTTCATTTCAGCTGGGAGCGCCCTCAGGGCTGCATCATTCCCAGGCCGCATGGGTCCGTCCCTGTGGCATGTATCTCTTTTTATGTCTTTAAGCTTACCTTGCTGGGGTGCTCCTCGGGCTGCATCATCCCCAAGCCGCTTAAGTCTGATCTAATGGCATGTATCCATTCTGTGTTTACCTAAGCTGGTTTCCCTTTCATGCCTAATCTACCTGTGATTATCACCTGCTCGATTGCCACCTACCACGGGAGCCGCTCGCGCAGGCACGGTGCTTGCGCACGGGTCCGTCCCTGCAACACCGACAAATCTGAGCGGTCAAGCTTGGCCCGCAGCATGCCCCGCGCATCACCTCACCAGGCCCTCAGTGCCCTCACCCTTCTCTCGGAGCACCCAATGGCCGGCCAACAATCATAATGGCAACCTGTGCTTTTCTCGTGCCGATTTATAGGAACCTCCTGAGGACTTCAGCAGGCAGCACCACGAGCTCCCTCTCTTTCCCATGCGATCCACTTGCACGTTCAAAGGGGGGTCCTAATGTAGCGCCCCGGATACAATTTTCCATATTCGTAACTCCAACTCTTGCCTTTTCCGGAGATGCGATATGATATTTCCTCCGTGGTTGGGTTTTGTCTGTTGTTTTGCATTTTGTTCTTGTTATGCATCTCATCTCATAGCATCATGTGCATTACATCGGCATCGTTTTGTATAAAACTTGCATCCGTTCGGGTTTCCCCGGTCCTCTCCGTTGTCTGTTTGGAGTCCAGACACACTCGCACGCGCCCGCGGCACCTCCGAAATATTATTTTATAAGTGGCATAAAAATGTTCTCGGAATGGGTTGCAACTTGTCATGCGGTCTTATTATAGTGTAGACAGGCCGCCTGTCAAGTTTCGTCGCATTCGGAGTCCGTTTGACTGCCCAACCGTTAAATATGTAACCGCGATATAGTCGGTATATTCATCGGACGTTTCGGTCTCCGAAACCATTGCCGGGCTGCCTTCTCCCCTCTCTTCTCAGCCCAACCCCCACTTTGCACAACCACAGACCCCCACGTGTGTGCGTCCGAAAATTGTCCCAAACCCGACCCGCTCTGTCGTTACCGTTGGATCCGAATCATCCCGAAACATCCCAAAAACATCTCCATTTTTGTTTTTGGACTCCCTAACCTATTTTTCCCGACCGTCCGATTTCGATCGGAGGGACGAAATAGCCCCAAACCAAAATCCCTTACTATATATATCAGTCTAACCCTAGGCTATCCCATCCATTCCTCCCCTATCCAATCGCCGCCGCCACACTCCCCCTCCCACCTCGGGATCTCCTCCCGATCCAAATTCTCTCGGACCAAGCCCCTTGTTTTGCGCCGCCGACCAACCACAGCTCGCATCCACCTCGCTTTCAGCCTTCCACCAACAGAGCAGCGCCCGACCTCGCCGTCCCATCCATCCCATCGATCCATCTCCACCCAATCCAATCCACCGCCTCCCCTGCCCTACTCCCTGAAGCTGCTTGAGGTCTTGAGCAGGAGTGCTCGGCCTCGTCCCCTCGCGCCGTCGCGGCCGACGACCTCCTCTGGCCGCAGCCCCGCGTCTCCATGCTCGTGTTCGAGCAGGAGCCCCTCGAGACGGAGCTCATCCAGCAAGCCGCAGCTCCTCCTGGTTGATCCACCACTCCATCGTAGCCTTGCCGTGTCACCACTCTTCCTCCGCAACCCCGAGCACCCCTCGGAGCCCCGAGCCTCCCCGTGCTCCTCCACCTCGCCTCGTCCCCGCCATTCGTCATCGCCAGAACCAGCTCACCGGAGCAGACCTCCTCCGCCGCCGCCCCTTCCCGTTCCCGAACGGATCCGGCTGCCCTCGCCCCCAAGCTTCCCGAGCCCGCAGCCGAGCGTCTCCCGCTCCCTCCGCGCTCCAAATCGAGGAGAGCTTGATCCCGAGCCCCCCCTGCCTCAACCTTCGCCCCCTTGTCTCCGGCCAGAACGAGCCTCCCGTCGCGTCGCCCGCCGGATCCACGCAGCCAGCCCTCGCCAGAGAACGCCCCAAGCCCCTGCGCCTCTCCAGCCGCGCGCCTGCATCGATGGGGTCAGCGCCCCGAGCGCGTTGACCGCGTCCCCTCCCTCGGTCAATCCAGCCTGCCACAGCCAGATCCCCAAGGCCCAGCCGAAGCCGGCCCAAGCCAGATCCGGCCTCGCCTCGTTCCTCATCGCGCCTCGCCCGCGGCCCACCAAGGCACTGCAGCCCAGCCTCTCCACCAGTCGGGCCTCAGCCCATGGGTGAGCAGCCCCAACAGCCCCTCTGCTCTGTTGCGCCAGTCAGTTTCGACCCAACGCATGTTTTTTCCTCTGGACGATTTTAGCTATTTATCCAGAGTTTACAGATTTGCAGAAAACCCCTCATACATCATACATTTAATAACTCACAAACCGTGCATCGGATTAAAATGATTTATATATGTAAAATGCTCAGAAAATTGTGTAGATTAATAATATGCCATTTTCATCCATGTTTAAAATGTTTGAAATGCTGTTTGCATATCATTTGCATGTATGCCATGTTAAAATGATTTATTTCATAACTAAATAACCGTAGCTCCAATTTTAATAAACTTTATATGTAAATGGGGTGGAAAAATGCCTAGATTAACATGGTGCACTTTATGTTGCTGTTTAATAACATTAAAATTGTGTTTAGGGCAGAACAGTACCAAATTCATTTTATGCACATGGGGGATTTCTGGAATTGTTGTTTGTTGTTCCGGCCTCACTTAAACTTGCCTAGATAGGTAGATTAATTATGTTTCACCTCTTGCCATGTTTAACAACATTTAATATTGTTGTGTACCTAACCAAGAGAGAACTAAATATGTCAATGTGGTGTTTCGTCAATATGCAACTCGTTGCATATTGAGATCCACTTAATTGGTTGTATTGTTTGTTGCACTTTGCCATGTCATGCCTTATTAAACCGGACATGCATCATACTTGTTTGTGCATCATGCCATGTTTATGCTTGTGCATTTACTATGTTGTTTAATTCTTTCCGGGTTGCCTTCGGTTTCGTTCCGGAGTTGTGAGGATTTGTTCGACTACTTCCGCTTGTCTTCTTCATGGACTCGTTCTTCTTCCTTGCGGGATTTCAGGCAAGATGACCGCTACCCTGGATCTCACTACTATCATTGCTATGCTAGTTGCTTCGTTCTATCGCTATGCTGCGTTACCTATGTTTTGCTCATCAAGCCTCCCAAATTGCCATGAACCTCTAACCTTTGACACCCTTCCTAGCAAACCGTTGCTTGGCTATATTACCGCTTTGCTCAGCCCTCTTATAGCGTTGCTAGTTGCAGGTGAAGTTGAAGATTGCTCCATGGTGGACAGGATTTTGGTTGGGATATCACAATATCTCTTATATTATTAATGCATCTATATACTTGGTAAAGGGTGGAAGACTCGGCCTTATGCCTGGTGTTTTGTTCCACTCTTGCCGCCCTAGTTTCCGTCATACCGGTGTTATGTTCCCGGATTTTGCGTTCCTTACGCGGTCGGGTGATTTATGGGACCCCCTTGACAGTTCGCTTTGAATAAAACTCCTCCAGCAAGGCCCAACCTTGGTTTTACCATTTGCCTCACCTCCACTTACTTTTCCCTTGGGAGTCGCTCTCTCGAGGGTCATCTTTATTACAGCCCCCCCCCCCGGGCCAGTGCTTGTCTAAGTGTTGGTCCAAACTGAGCTGCCTGCGGGGCCACCTTGGGGTAACTTGAGGGCTGGTTTTACTCGTAGCTAGTCTCATCGGGTGTTGCCCTGAGAACGAGATATGTGCAGCTCCTATCGGGATTGTTGGCGCATCGGGCGGCTTTGCTGGTCTTGTTTTACCATTGTCGAAATGTCTTGTAAACCGGGATTCCAAGTCTGATCGGGTCTTCCTGGGAGAAGGTCTATTCCTTCGTTGATCGCGAGAGCTTGTCATGGGCTAAGTTGGGACACCCCTACAGGGTATAATCTTTCGAAAGCCGTGCCTGCGGTTATTGGAAGATGGGAATTTGTTAATGTCCGGTTGTAGATAACTTGACACCAGATCCGAACTAAAACGCATCAACCGCGTGTGTAGCTGTGATGGTCTCTTTTCGGCGGAGTCCGAAAAGTGAACACGGTTTCTGGGTTATGTTTGACGTAAGTAGGAGTTCAGGATCACTTCTTGATCATTACTAGTTGACGACCGTTCCTTTTGCTCTCTTCTCGCTCTTATTGGCGTATGTTAGCCACCATATCTTGCTTAGTCGCTGCTGCAGCCTCACCACTTTACCCCTTCCTTTCCCTTTAAGCTTTGCTAGTCTTGATACCCATGGTAATGGGATTGCTGAGTCCTCGTGGCTCACAGATTACTACAACAACAGTTGCAGGTACAGGTTATCCGACGATCATGACGCGAGAGCGATGCTTGCTTGCGTTGAGTTCTTCTTCTGCTTCTTCAATCAGGGGATAGGTTCCAGGTCGGCAGCCTGGGCTAGCAGGGTGGATGTCGTTTGAGTTTCTGTTTGTGTTTCATCCGTAGTTGGATGATGCTCTTATGTATTGTGATGTTGTATTCATGTGACATTGTATGCCTCTTGTATGTATCCCCATCTATTATGTAACGTTGATGTAATGATATCCACCTTGCAAAAGCGTTTCAATATGCGGGTCTATCCTTGGTGGGACCTTCGAGTTCCTTTTGGATAGGGTCGCATATTGGGCGTGACAAGTTGGTAATCAGAGCCTCGACCGACCATAGGAGCCCCCTTGATTGTTGGCCGTTGTTGAGTCTAGAAGAAAACTATAATATATCGGAGAGTAGGATTCTTTTTACTCCTCAGCCCCCTTCGTCGCTCTGGTGAGGACTCTTGACGTAGATGTTTTGTCTTTCCTCTCCTCAAATTTCACTAAAAAAAATTTTAGGATCACGTGGGTATCTTGGAATCGTTCCGATGGTTTTGTGACGAGAACATTGTTCTTGGTGCCTCCTGTCTATTATGTGGCATTGACCCGGGGAGTTGAGCTCCGAGGTGTTGTCATCACAATTTTATCGTTGCAGTTCTGGAATACCTGAGTTTTGCCGACATCGAAAATCTCTTTTATGCAGTTGTTGGTGAGATAACCTCGACGTCACCCAGTACTGGGAGTTCGGGAGTATTGCCATAACTCGTATAACGGATGCTTTTCAAAGGTTGAGGTACATGATTTCCGAAGGTTTCTTGGTTATGTGTTGACGGATGGATACAGCTGGATGTAGGAATTGTTAGTTTGGGTGAGATATATTGCTTCCTCTGTATCCCCAACACCAGATTGCATAACCAGAAAGTTTCGGGAGTCTTATAGGTGGGAATTCAAGTAGCTCCTAGAATATCTTTTCGACAGATGCATGATATGAGATTGGGGTTTGACGTCTAGTGGTCCGCCTTTCCACGGTCGTTTTTACAGTGGTCTCGTTGTGTCTTAAAGAACCCTTGGCTATGCTGGTTCGGGGACACTTCGTATGTCATGTGCATTGCCTTGTACATGATGGTGTTGTACACTTGAGCCCGTGTGGGCCCCACCATGAAAACTTCGGACGGAATCTCTATCATATGTTTGTTTCGGCTTATTCTGCAAGACAAATCCTTTGTTTTGTTTCATTTGTGGTATTCGAGTTGCTTCGAAGTCAAATGTTGAATCCATACCTTTCCTAAATGGTTTTCTCATATTTCTATGTGAATACAAATCCTTCTTGATCATCGAGATTGTCATGTCAATTCTTTCCAAACGGTGTGCTTCTCTTCAAGTGGATCCCATCATTTTTCCCATCCGCAAGATCAATTCTAAGTTTTCTCAATCGTGTTTGTTTCGTTCATCCCAAGTTGCCTTTGTTTTCCCACCCTCCCACCCTTTTTCTTCAAGGACTCATTTATTTTAATCAAGTATCCATTTATTCACGTGAAGTCACTTCACTCTTTTAAACCAATTTTCTTATCTGGTGATTTCCCAAGAAGATGATCAACAGTTTCAAGTTCTCATCCTTCGCTGTTGTTTCTTCTCCGGTGGATCCAATTCAAGCTTGCAGTGTTGATCATATTCTTTTCCTCGTGTCAAATGCTTTTTCATGCCGGTGCACCTCTCAATCACTCACCTCTTGCTATTCATGTGTTCCAGAGTGTTGAAGATATCTCAGAAGATTTGTGTTTCCATTCTTAATCCGTTGAATCTATTTGGAGATCATTATCTCCTTCAAGCTATTTAATTCAACCGGTGCAATCTCTCTTTAAAATCATTTCCAACGGTGTTTTCTTTTTAGTGGGCCCTAACCCACAGGTCTTTTCCTAGGATCTTACCTGACTCTTCTAATTATTCCGGAGCTATTCCAAATACTTTTCAGAGTTTGACGTAAGAATAAATTTTCATCAGTCATATTCCTTATCCTAGATTGCTTTTAGAATATTTTCATCGTTGGTTCATCATTTCTATTCTTCTTTGTTCCGGAGTATCTCAACAATTCATCCGTGGTTCTCATCATCATTCTCAACATGTGAAGACCGAAGAAGAGTTTCTCGTAAATCTTGCTCCATTCTCTTCAAGATTCATGGTTCTAGCTTGATGCCATCCTCTCATAATTGTTTTTGATTGTGAGAATTCTTTTCACCCATCCGGAGCATTTCATGAGTTGTTTCCATTTCTTTCCTCCGAAGGCCATCATGTCATAATTCCTCATTCTCAACCTTCAGTTCTCGTTATCCAAATCTTACCGGTACACTGCTCAAGTATTCTCTAATCAGCTTGTGATCTCTTCGTTCTCTTGTATCAAATTCCCTCAAGTATCTTCATTCGTTCTCTAATTCTTACCGGTGATTCACCCCTTTACTTCTTTCATTTTCAATTCTTACGGTGGTTCGTTCAGGATTTCTCTTCCTCCGTTATGATATCAAATATTCGTTGTTTCCAAATCCCATTGGTGGTTCCACCAATACCTTCTGAAGTTTATGCTATATCTCTCTTAATTCTTTTTACGAGAATAAGTAGTATGCCAAATCCGTTGCTTGTCATCAATTTAAATTGGTGAAGGATAGGCATGACATAATTCTTATTATTGTTTCATCCAAGTGATTAATTCCTTCTTCCGGAGATTGTTCATGATGAAGTAATTTTCGGTTCTAGTATTCATCTTTTCTTTCCGGAGTTCCAAGTTCTCTCGGTTATATCATTGCAAAGCTCCATCTAAATCATTGCAAGGCTTCACCTGTGTTCCAACTTCTCTTTCTTTCTATCATCCTTTCATTAACGGAGTTCTTCATGGAGGCTCTAGATGATGGTTCATCAAGGATTTCTTTCATTCTCATTTTGTTCGTCAAGATTTCTCTCGGAGTTATGATCCGTCAAGCTATACTCAAAATTAAACATGGTGCTAAACACATGTTTTATTTTGAGGAGTTCAAGTATTCTTCATCTTGCATTTTGAGGTGCAATTCTCCTACCTTATCTTTTGAGATGGTGTTATATCATTCTTGACAATTTCCCTTCAAGTTTTATGATTCACAAGTTGTCAAGAATGAGATATTGTGAAACCATCATTTTCTCATTGATCATGAATTGTTTCAACCCATATTAATCTCTTCGTTGGAGTTATCTTGTGTCATATTCCACCTAAAGCCTTCCTTTGGGAATGTTCCTATTTGTGGTGCTTATCATTGATCCAAGCTTTCTCCATATCCTTCTCTGTGAAAGAGGTTTTTCATCTCTTCGTTGTTCTCAAGCAAGCAATTTTTTTCGTTAGTGGCAGAATGTCACCTCATAGTCTTGAGATGTTTTCCATAAGCCCACTACAAACTTGTCCTTCTCATTGTTGATTTTCCAACAACCCCGTTGTAATCTTCTTTGCAAGGTTACTTTCCAAGCTCATTTGTGGCACAAGTTGGCATTTTCTTCTCCATTCTTTTATTCCAGTGGTCTATCTTCTATTATTTCTTCCGGAGGCATTGTGATGTTGTTCTCTTCACTCATCATCTTGTTTTGTCAAGATCATGTTCTTTTCCATGCTTATCCACTTAACCGGAGTGTTGTGTCTATCATTCCTCTTTTAACCGGAGTCTCATCCAAGTGCTTTCATTTTGCCAAGTTCAAATCATATTCCTTCCATGTTCAACCGGAGTGCTGCCCGAATTCTTCCTCTCTCATCTTTTTTTAACCGGAGTGGATTCGAATTCTATCTTGTCCATTAAACTCTTGATTCGTGTCTTTGCAACCGTCAAGCTCTCGTAATGTTCCTTGTTCCTCTTTTCTAACGGATTGTTTGCAATCAAATTCATCTCTGTTGTGTTCTTCTTTCAATGTGTTCAACCTCTCAAGGTTCATGGTTTCACTCATTTGTCGAAGAAGCAACTTAGTTTTACCTCTTCTCGTCCTCTTCTGTTTCTCCCTGGTGCCATCCTAGATCTCGGGACGAGATCCTCTCGTAGTGGTGGAGTGTTGTAGCGCCCCGGATACAACTTTCCATATTCGTAACTCCAACTCTTGCCTTTTCCGGAGATGCGATATGATATTTCCTCCATGGTTGGGTTTTGTCTGTTGTTTTGCATTTTGTTCTTGTTATGCATCTCATCTCATAGCATCATGCGCATTGCATCGGCATCATTTTGTATAAAACTTGCATCCGTTCGAGTTTCCCCGGTCCTCTCCGTTGTCCGTTCGGAGTCCAGACACACTCGCACGCGCCCGCGGCACCTCCGAAATATTATTTTATAAGTGGCATAAAAATGTTCTCGGAATGGGTTGCAACTTGTCATGCGGTCTTATTATAGTATAGACAGGCCGCCTGTCAAGTTTCGTCGCATTCGGAGTCCGTTTGACTGCCCAACCGTTAAATATGTAACTGCGATATAGTCGGTATATTCGTCGGACATTTCGGTCTCCGAAACCATTGCCGGGCTGCCTTCTCCTCTCTCTTCTCAGCCCAACCCCCTCTTTGCACAACCACAGACCCCCACGTGTGTGAGTCCGAAAATTGTCCCGAACCCGACCCGCTCTGTCGTTACCGTTGGATCCGAATCATCCCCAAACATCCCGAAAACATCTCCGTTTTTGTTTTTGGACTCCCTAACCTATTTTTCCCGACCGTCCGATTTCGATCGGAGGGACGAAATAGCCCCAAACCAAAATCCCTTACTATATATATCAGTCTAACCCTAGGCTATCCCATCCATTCCTCCCCTATACAATCGCCGCCGCCACACTCCCCCTCCCACCTCGGGATCTCCTCCCGATCCAAATTCTCTCGGACCAAGCCCCTTCTTTTGTGCCGCCGACCAACCACAACTCGCATCCACCTCGCTTTCAGCCTTCCACCAACAGAGCAGCGCCCGACCACGCCGTCCCATCCATCCCATCGATCCATCTCCACCCAATCCAATCCACCGCCTCCCCTGCCCTGCTCCCTGAAGCTGCTCGAGGTCCCAAGCAGGAGCGCTCGGCCTCGTCCCCTCGCGCCGTCGTGGCCGACGACCTCCTTTGGCCGCAGCCCCGCGTCTCCATGCTCGTGCCCGAGCAGGAGCCCCTCGAGACGGAGCTCATCCAGCAAGCCGCAGCTCCTCCTGGTCGATCCACCACTCCACCGTAGCCTTGCCGCGTCACCGCTACTCCTCCACAATCCCGAGCACCCCTCGGAGCCCCGAGCCTCCCCGCGCTCCTCCACCTTGCCTCGTCCCCACCATTCGTCGTTGCCAGAACTAGCTCGCCAGAGCAGAGCTCCTCCGCCGCCGCCCCTTCCCGTTCCCGAACGGATCCGGCTGCCCTCGCCCCCGAGCTTCCCGAGCATGCAGCCGAGGGTCTCCCGCTCCCTCCGCGCTCCAAATCGAGGAGAGCTCGATCCCGAGCCCCCCTGCCTCAACCTTCGCCCCCTTGTCTCCGGCCAGAACGAGCCTCCCGTCGCGTCACCCTCCGGATCCACGCGGCCAGCCCTCGCCGGAGAACGCCCCAAGCCCCTGCGCCTCTCCAGCCGCGCGCCTGCATCGATGGGGTCAGCGCCCCGAGCGCGTTGACCGTGTCCCCCCCTCGGTCGATCCAGCCTGCCGTAGCTAGATCCCCAAGGCCCAGCCGAAGCCGGCCCAAGCCAGATCCGGCCTCGCCTCGTTCCTCATCGCGCCTCGCCCGCGGCCCACCAAGGCACTGCAGCCCAGCCTCTCCACCAGTCGGGCCTCAGCCCATGGGTGAGCAGCCCCAACAGCCCCTCTGCTCTGTTGGGCCAGTCAGTTTCGGCCCAACGCATGTTTTTTTTCCTCTGGACGATTTTAGCTATTTATCCAGAGTTTACAGATTTGCAGAAAACCCCTCATACATCATACATTTAATAACTCACAAACCATGCATCGGATTAAAATGATTTATATATGTAAAATGCTCAGAAAATTGCATAGATTAATAATATGCCATTTTCATCCATGTTTAAAATGCTGTTTGCATATCATTTGCATGTATGCCATGTTAAAATGATTTATTTCATAACTAAATAACCGTAGCTCCAATTTTAATAAACTTTATATGTAAATGGGGTGGAAAAATGCCTAGATTAACATGGTGCACTTTATGTTGCTGTTTAACAACATTAAAATTGTGTTTAGGGCAGAACAGTACCAAATTCATTTTATTCACATGGGGGATTTCCAGAATTGTTGTTTGTTGTTCCGGCCTCACTTAAACTTGCCTAGATAGGTAGATTAATTATGTTTCACCTCTTGCCATGTTTAAAAACATTTAATATTGTTGTGTACCTAACCGAGAGAGAACTAAATATGTCAATGTGGTGTTTCGTCAATATGCAACTCGTTGCATATTGAGCTCCACTTAATTGGTAGTATTGTTTGTTGCACTTTGCCATGCCATGCCTTATTAAACCGGACATGCATCATACTTCTTTGTGCATCATGCCATGTTTATGCTTGTGCATTTACTATGTTGTTTGCTTCTTTCCGGGTTGCCTTCGGTTTCATTCCGGAGTTGTGAGGATTCGTTCGACTACTTCCGCTTGTCTTCTTCATGGACACGTTCTTCTTCCTAGCGGGATTTCAGGCAAGATGACCGCTACCCTGGATCTCACTACTATCATTTCTATGCTAGTTGCTTCATTCTATCGCTATGTTGCGTTACCTATCTTTTGCTCATCAAGCCTCCCAAATTGCCATGAACCTCTAACCTTTGACACCCTTCCTAGCAAACCGTTGCTTGGCTATGTTACCGCTTTGCTCAGCCCTCTTATAGCGTTGCTAGTTGCAGGTGAAGTTGAAGATTGCTCCATGGTGGACAGGATTTTGGTTGGGATATCACAATATCTCTTATATTATTAATGCATCTATATACTTGGTAAAGGGTGGAAGACTCGGCCTTATGCCTGGTGTTTTGTTCCACTCTTGCCGCCCTAGTTTCCGTCATACCGGTGTTATGTTCCCGGATTTTGCGTTCCTTACGTGGTCGGGTGATTTATGGGACCCCCTCGACAGTTTGCTTTGAATAAAACTCCTCCAGCAAGGCCCAACCTTGGTTTTACCATTTGCCTCACCTCCACCTACTTTTCCCTTGGGAGCCGCTCTCTCGAGGGTCATCTTTATTACAGCCCCCCCGGGCCAGTGCTTGTCTAAGTGTTGGTCCGAACCGAGCTGCCTGCGGGGCCACCTCGGGGCAACTTGAGGGCTGGTTTTACTCGTAGCTAGTCTCATCCGGTGTTGCCCTGAGAACAAGATATGTGCAGCTCCTATCGGGATTGTCGGCGCATCGGGCGGCTTTGCTGGTCTTGTTTTACCATTGTCGAAATGTCTTGTAAACCGGGATTCCGAGTCTGATTGGGTCTTCTTGGGAGAAGGTATATTCCTTTGTTGATCGCGAGAGCTTGTCATGGGCTAAGTTGGGACACCCCTGCAGGGTATAATCTTTCGAAAGCCGTGCCTGCGGTTATTGGCAGATCGGAATTTGTTAATGTCCGGTTGTAGATAACTTGACACCAGATCCGAATTAAAACGCATCAACCGCGTGTGTAGCCGTGATGGTCTCTTTTCGGCGGAGTCCGGAAAGTGAACACGGTTTCTGGGTTATGTTTGACGTAAGTAGGAGTTTAGGATCACTTCTTGATCATTACTAGTTGACAACCGTTCCTTTTGCTCTCTTCTCGCTCTTATTGGCGTATGTTAGCCACCATATCTTGCTTAGTCGCTGCTGCAGCCTCACCACTTTACCCCTTCCTTTCCCTTTAAGCTTTGCTAGTCTTGATACCCATGGTAATGGGATTGCTGAGTCCTCGTGGCTCACAGATTACTACAACAACAGTTGCAGGTACAAGTTATCCGACGATCATGACGCAAGAGCGATGCTTGCTTGCGTTGAGTTCTTCTTCTGCTTCTTCGATCAGGGGATAGGTTCCAGGTCGGCAGCCTGGGCTAGCAGGGTGGATGTCGTTTGAGTTTCTGTTTGTGTTTCATCCGTAGTCGGATGATGCTCTTATGTATTGTGATGTTGTATTCATGTGACATTGTATGCCTCTTGTATGTATCCCCATCTATTATGTAATGTTGATGTAATGATATCCACCTTGCAAAAGCGTTTCAATATGCGGGTCTATCCTTTTGGATAGGGTCGCATATTGGTCGTGACACCTAAGCATCGCGACTCAGGAGCTCTTACTGGCTCTCCAGCCCTCACCCCCTGGCCTTGACCACGGCATCGCGACCTGGCATACCAAGGGCGGCTGAGCTCTCTCGAGGGCCGGGACCTGAGGACTTAGAGCACAAAGGAGAGTGCGGGGAAGAAGGGGGAGGCTCGCACGGGCCTAACCTAGTTGTGCCATGGCTACCGACGCACCAGTCTGGCGCAACGCAAGGGAACGACTCCAGATTGCCGAGATAAGTTTCACGCCTGGAACAACTAATCGTTACAACGCGGAATTTCTCACTTAATGCAGCCCAGTGGCGGCAACGTTGCCTTCCTTTCTCACCTCTCGGCGGCTGCTTGTGCGCTAAAGGGGACCTCCTGAGCATCGCACCTCAGGGGCTCTTACTAGACCTCGGGCCGCTCACCTTCTGGCCTTGACCACGGCATCGTGACCTGGCATACCAGCGAGGGCTGCAACCTGCCTGGGGACCGGGACCTGTCAGTGTAAAGCACCAAGTCGTCGCGAGGTTAGAAAGGGGGAACCGAGCCGGGACAGGACAAGCACTTGCACGATTTCATAATCAGGATAACATCAACAAAAGACATCGCGGACCCTTACACGCCCCCACGGGGTGTTTCTCGATTCCTCACAGGGACTCGTCAAGTCAGGCAGTTGCTGAGGCAGCATGGGGAAGTGGAGACGCCCACGTCCAATCAGTCGCCATGTATCGACCAAGGCCGCAGGCTGTTGGGGCCCGCAGTGCTCGGCACTTGCCCTTTGTCTTTGCCGCTAAGCCAAGTCCGAGCGTGCCTTGGGCCCGGGGGCTACTGTCGGCGTTCTAGGAATAGGGGTCCCCAGACTTGCCTGCCTGTGGCCCACGGCGTGGCTCTACCAATGGCCCAGTATGGCCCGTCTTCGTCAACCAACACTCAAGACCCTCACAAGGGGCCAAACCTCGCGAGGCAGACGACACAAGGCCTCCTTAGGAGCGGCCTCACCAGGCAGGCTCGCGTAGAAGGCGGAGAGATCAAGGCAAGGGGTACCTCGTGAGGTTCCCGTGACACAAGCCATGACGACCAAGTCCAAGCGGGCGCCAGGCGGGCGCCAGCGAGCGCAGTGTCCTCGTTTCCACTTTGGTGCTAAGGGGGCAAGCGCAGGCGTGGAGTACCGAGGCATCAGGCAAATGTTTCCATATCGGTGAAACAATACCAAGACCAGCAGGACGGCAGGACGGAGGTCATCGTGGAGCCCAAGACAGTGTCACCACCGGTGCCTTTGACAGGCGAAGACCACCTTTAGTCAGGATAGCTTGTACTAGTTGTCCCCCTTCAAATTGGTCGTTGTTGGATCCCTTCCCACTCAATATTTGGGGAAAGGACCAGAGCCTCTATAAATAGGACTAGCCACCACAATAGAAGGGGAGGACATTTAGACCATCCTCATCCACACAAGTTTACCAAGCACAAGAACACCTCCCCTCAGGAGGCTGTTCTTCCCGTGTATTGTTCATCATCAGCCCAAGAGGCAATCCACCACCACCACACAGGAGTAGGGTATTACACCACAACGGTGGCCCGAACCTGTATAAATCTTGTGTCTCTTGTGTTGTGAGTTAATCGAGCTAAGGTTAGGCATCGCGGCGAGGCTGAGAGCGAGATTTGGTAGGGGGGAATCTTTGTGCGCACCCCAGTGTTCAAACCTCAAGGGTTTTGCCGGAACCGTAAATCCGACACTCAGCATAACCCGATGAATCAAGGAGGTAATAATAAATGTAAGGCTGATGGTAGCTTGGAGTTTGTGGCTAACACCAATGGGCAGGGCAACAATCAACGATGTAAGGGGAGACCGCCTCCTCGGTCAGGTGGGTCAAGCCCCACGCTTGAGTAGTTATTAAATGAGCCCTGTCCAAGGCACGGTACTCCATAGAAACCGGTCACTCACATATGAAAGGACTGTACAATCATGAAGGCTTTCAAGAATTCCAACATGTTCGACGGTAATTATGGGCCGGGCGGCGGCTCAGGTGGCGGCGGCTTTCATGGCCCGGGCGGCGGTTCAATTCTAATTTTCAAAGCTCTCAGGGTCATCAAGGTGGTTATAATCAGCAATCTGGCCAGGGTGGTCAGTAGCAGCAGCAAGATGGATATCAAAGTAATCCAAAGCAGTTGAATAGTGGACAATATCATGTGTTTACCACCAGTTTGTGCAAACGGGACCAGAAGCTTCATAAGAGGGCTGTGAACATTGTTGAGCCGATAATTCCTCGTTATTTGAGATGGTCTGAGCAGCCTATTCTATGGAGTAGGGAATATCACCCTCCCCGGGTTGACAATATGGGTCACTTGGCCTTGGTGTTGGCACCTCAGGTTGGTGGATATAAATTCACTAAAGTGCTCATGGATGGAGGCAGTAGCATCAATATCCTCTATTATGAGACTTTTCGTCGCATGGGTTTGACTGATAAAAATCTCAAGACTTCCAACACTATTTTTCATGGAGTGGTCCCTAGTAAGTTGGCATACCCAGTGGGTAAGATTGAGCTGGAGGTAGCCTTTGGAGATGAGCATGATTCTAGGGCTGAGAAGTTAACCTTTGAGGTGGTCAAAATCAAGAGCCCGTATCACGCCCTGTTTGGACGGTCGGCTTATGCCAAGTTCATGGCACGGCCGTGTTATGTTTATTTGTAGCTCAAGATGCCGGGTCATAAGGTCACCATCATAGTGCATGGGAGTCGAAAGATAGCTTTGGAATGTGAGGAAGGCAATGCTACTTACGCTGGATCTGTTTGTGCAACAAAGGAGTTGAAGTTCTACAAGGACAATGTTGACCCGGCGGACGTGACGTCTTTGAAGAAGCCAACCACAGAGCATGAGTCGGTAATGAAGTTTAAGTCGGCCGATGACACCAACCTTGTTGATTTTGTTCCAGGCGACTCATCTAAGCAGTTCAGTATCAGTGCCAATCTGGATCCCAAATAGGAAAGCGCGCTCAACGAGTTCGTCCATGAGAACTGGGACATCTTTGCATGGAAACCTTCTGACATGCCGGGTGTACCGAGAGAACTCGCTGAGCACACTCTCAATATTGATCCAAAATTTAAGTTGGTCAAACAGTTTCTTCGGTGGTTCAATGAAGAGAGGCGTAAGGCCATTGGTGAGGAAGTAGCCCGGCTCTTGGCAGCTAGGTTCATTATTGATGTTTTTCATCCAAAGTGGTTAGCTAAACCGGTGTTGGTGCTTAAGAAGAACGGCACTTGGCATATGTGTGTGGATTACACGGATTTAAACAAAGCTTGTCCGGCTGATCCCTTCGCTCTCCCTCGTATTGATCAAATCATTGATGCTATGGCGGGTTGTGAGTGTTTGAGCTTTTTGGATGCTTATTCTGGTTATCATCAGATCAAGATGGCAGTTAAGGACCAGGAGAAGATAGCTTTATTTACTCCATTTGGAGCCTTCTGCTATGTGTCTATGTCTTTTGGGCTTAAGAGTGCCTAGGCGACTTATCAGCGATGTGTGCAGAACTGTCTTCACAATCAGATTGGGCGTAATGTTCATGCTTATGTGGATGACAATGTGGTGAAATCCATAGAGAAGGAGACGTTGAGAGATGATCTGAAGGAGACCTTTGATAACCTTCGGGTCTACAAGATGGTGCTTAACCCAGCCAAGTGCATTTTTGGTGTACCGGCAGGCAATCTCTTGGGTTTTCTGGTTTCTAACAGAGGCATTGAGGCTAACCCGGAGAAGATCAAGGCAATCACCTCTTTGGCTAAACCGGTGTGTATCAATGATGTTCATCGTCTAGCGGGTCGTATTGCTGCTTTAAGCCGGTTCATAAGCCGGTTAGGGGAGAAGGCCATACCGCTATATCAGATGATGAAGAAGATAGACGACTTCGTCTGGAGTGATGCTGCTAACGCTGCCTTTGAAGATTTGAAGAGACAGCTAGCTGAGCCACCGGTCCTTGCTGCTCCCATTGATAAGGAGCCACTATTGTTACATGTGGATGCTAACACACGTGTTGTCAGTGTGGCCATTGTGGTGGAGCGCAAGGAGGCTGGCAAGGAGCATCCGGTTCGACGGCTGGTTTACTACATCAGTGAGGTACTTATTGAGTCCAAGCAACGGTATCCACATTGGCAGAAGCTCGTTTTGGGGTGTTCATGGCAAACCGGAAGCTTAAGCAATATTTCCTGGGCCATCCTATCACTGCGATCAGTTCTGCTCCTTTAGGAGATATCATTCAAAACAGAGAAGGCACAGGACGAGTCGCCAAGTGGGCCATTGAACTTGGGCCTCATGGTTTAAAGTATGTGCCACGCACTTCTATCAAGTCTCAAGCACTGGTGGACTTCATCAACGATTGGACGGAGCTGCAGATGCCTGAAGAGAAGTCGGACGACACATATTGGACTATTCACTTTGATGGGTCCAGGCAATTGGAGGGCTCGGGGGCTGGAGTTGTTTTAGCTTCCCCTCGAGGTGACAAATTTTGTTATGTGCAACGGTTGATGTTTCTCTGTACTAACAATGCAGCTGAGTATGAGGCCTTGCTCCATGGTCTTCGGATGGCTAAAGAGATGAGCTTAAGCCGGGTAAGGTGCTTTGGCGACTCAAATTTGGTGGCTCAAAAAGTATCAGGCAAGTGGGATTCCAAGGATCCTCTCATGGCGGCTTATCACTGCGAAGTTCATGCCATTGCTGGACATTTCAAGGGTTACCAAGTGGAGCGCATTGACCGCAGAAAGAACGAGGTGGCTGATGCCTTAAGCCGGCTGGGGTCTCAGCGTAAGCCGGTGCCGCCTAATACTTTCTTGGATATTCTGCATAACCCTTCTGTCAAGTTGCCTACAGAGGAAGACTTGGCTGTTCCTGACCCGGAAGCACAATTGGTCGCGGCTCTTCACGTCATCCCAGATTGGATAGTGCCATACTTGTAAGTGCATCTACTGCCCCTTAGTGATTTTGGTGTATTGAAGACTTATAGGTTAAGGGACTGATGCGTTTGTGAGTGTACACAGGACTATAAGTCTATGAGGAGTTTGATATTTACAGAGAAAGTCGACCCCTAAAAATGAAGTTCTTCAACTGAAGACTTTGGATTTCTGAAGACTTTCTGAAGACTTTGAAAGTGAAGAAATTGGTGTGACCTTGAAGACATGGCAATCATTCAAGGAACATGAAGCATGAAGACTTTTGTTTTCGTAGTTTCATTTTCTCTTTCTTGAGTCATAGGAAACACCGTACTGTTAAAGGGGGTCGAGGAAATACTAAGGAAAAATTTCCATGTGATGCTCAACTCAAAATCCTACACCTACCAATCCCTTCGAGTGAAGCCATTGGAAATCTCATACAGTTCAGTCATATTCTTCAGTGACAGAGACGAAGTTCTTCTGGTCTCTGAGGAATTTGTTCTGACAGAGGATTTAGGAATTCTCCAGTGTGAATTGCCTACACAGTGAGGAACATGATAGCCCTGAGGATTTTGATAGTCAAAATTCCGCCCGTTGTTGTGCTATGCACCAGCGGTTCCAAAATATCTACCCACCTAACGGTCATATCAGACAAGGGCATTTATGTCTTATCATGTCGGGCTGCTCCCTAGGCTATAAATAGCCACCCCCTACAACCACTAGCTGGTTGGCTGCTCCGAGAGAAACTGACACTTGTCATTTGAGAGCATCCCATCCTCCGAGGACTTTGAGTGAAAATCATCAAGTGAGGAAAACCCAAACCCAACACCTACAAACCCAAAGTGATTGAGCATCACTGAAGAGATTGATCCTGTGTGGATCCGATGCTTGTTTCCTTTGAAGACTGTGCTTCTTCCAGACGGTTAGGCGTCAAGATCTAGAGCATCCAAGAGGAATTGTGGATCGCCGAGTGACCGAGTTTGTGAAGGTTCGGAAGTCACCTGAAGACTTACCACGAGTGATTGGGCGAGGTCTGTGTGACCTTAGCTCAAGGAGAATACGGTGAGGATTGTGTGTCCGGGACTGGGTGTCCTCGAGTTTAAGTACTCAGCCGCTCCAACCAGATGTACAACTGAGACAGCAGTTGGAACTGGTCTACCAAATCATTGTCTTCACCAAGCTAACTGGTTCTATCTCCTCAACTCTTTCATTTCCTCATGTCTGTTGTTGTGTGCCTATTCATATCTGTTTGAAGACTTTGACTGAAGACTTTCTCAATTTCTTCAGTCTGTCCGTCTTCTTTCTTGTGTTATCATGTGTTTACGCTTTCTGTACTCTGTGCTTGTCTTCATCTCGTCATGATGACTATGCTTGTATTCTATTATGTTTACTTCTAAGTACTTATTCTGCTGCGAGTAGTTCTTCATTTAGGAATTTCCTCACCAGCAAATTCCTTAGTGAAGAATTCATGAAAATCGCCTATTCACCCCCACCCCCTCTAGTCGATATAACGCACTTTCAATTGGTATCAGAGCAAGGTACTCCCTTGTTCTGTGTGATTTTGGTTTAACACCTGGAGTTTTAGTTATGTCGACTGCAGGATTAAGGAACGTATCCTGCCCCATCTTTGACGGTCATGAGTATCCTCGGTGGAAGGCCATGATGAAGAAGCGACTCATGGCTATGGACAGTGAACTGTGGACCGTCACTGAGATTGGTCTTACTGATCTATGCAAGATGGCGGAGGCTGATGACATTCGCAAGTACACTCTACTCAACCTCACAGCGAAGGATGTCATCTGCTCCTGTCTGTCCCGAAATCAGTTCAGGAACGTCATGCACCTCAATCACGCGAAGCTAATCTAGGACCGGCTCTCTGAGGTCTACGAAGGTCATCGCACTCGTCATGATCCTTGGTTTGAGGATTACAAGGATTCTCTCAAGGAGATGACTTTCGCACTTGAATCGTCATCCTCTTCACTGTGCCTTATGGCAGAGGGTGCCAAGGTAACTGAATGCTACCTTTCCAAGTCTAGTGATGATGAATCAGGTGATGAATTTGGCCCTAGCTATGTTGAAAGTGCGTTATGTCGACTAGAGGGGGGGTGAATAGGCGGTTTTTATGAATTCTTCACTGAGGAATTTGCCGGTGAGGAAATTCCTTAGCGAAGAACTATTAGCAGCGGAATAAGTACTCAGAAGTAAGCATAACAGAATACAAGCATGGTCATCATGATGAAATGAAGACTAGCACAGAGTACAGAAAGCGTAATCACAGGATAACACAAGATGAAGACAAACAGACTGAAGAAATTGAACTGAGGAAATTGAGAAAGTCTTCAGTCAAAGTCTTCAAACACAGATATGAACAAACACTCAACACAGTAATGAGGAAATGAAAGGGTTGAGGAAATAGAACCAGTTAGGTTGGTGAAGACAATGATTTGGTAGACCAGTTCCAACTGCTGTCTCAGTTGTACGTCTGGTTGGAGCGGCTGAGTATTTAAACTCGAGGACACACAGTCCCAGACACCCAGTCGCTGAGCACGCAGCTCAGGACACCCAGTCCTCACCGTATTCTCCTTGAACTAAGGTCACACAGACCTCGTCCAATCACTCGTGGTAAGTCTTCAGGCGACTTCCAAACCTTCCCAGACTTGGTCACTCGGCGATCCACAATTCCTCTTGGATGCTCTAGGCCTTGACGCCTAACCGTCTGGAAGAAGCACAGTCTTCAAAGGTTACAAGCGTCGGATCCACGCAGGATCAATTTCTTCAGTGATGCTCAATCACTTTGGGTTTGTAGGGGTTTGGTTTTGGGTTTTCCTCACTCGATGATTTTCGCTCAAAGTCCTCGGAGGATGGGTTGCTCTCAAATGACAAGTGTCAGTTTCTCTCAGAGCAGCCAACCAACTAGTGGTTGTAGGGGGCGGCTATTTATAGCCTAGGGAGCAGCCCGACATGATAAGACATAAATGCCCTTGTCTGATATGACCGTTAGGTGGATAAGATATTTTGGGACAGCTGGCGCGTAGCACAGCAACGGTCGGAAATTTGATTATCAAATTCCTCAGGGCTATCATGTTCCTCACTGTGTAGGCAATCCACACTAGCGAATTCCTAACTCCTTAGTCAGAACAAATTCCTCAGCGACCAGAAGAACTTCGTCTCTGTCACTGAAGAAATTGACTGAACTGTATGAGATTTCCAAAGGCTTCACTCGAAGGGTTTGGTAGGTGTAGGATTTTGAGTTGAGCATCACATGGATATTTTTCCTTAGTATTTCCTCGACCCCCTTTAACAGTACGGTGTTTCGTACGACTCAAGAAAGAGAAAAACAAAACTATGAAAACGAAGTCTTCAAGCTTCATATTCCTCGCATGAATATCAAGTCTTCACGGTAACACCAATTTCTTCACTTTCAAAGTCTTCATGAAAGTCTTCAGAAATACCAAAATCTTTAGTCGAAGATATTCATTTTTAGGGGTCGACTTTCTCTGTAAATATCAAACTCCTCATAGACTTATAGACCTGTGTATACTCACAAACACATTAGTCCCTTAACCTATAAGTCTTCAATACACCAAAATCACTAAGGGGCACTAGATGCACTTACAATCTCCCCCTTTTTGGTGATTGATGACAACATAGGTTAAGTTTTCAACGGGGATAAACATATGAAGTGTATACACTGATATTGAGGAATTTGATTACAAGATATAGAAGAACTCCCCCTGAAGATGTGCATAGTGAGGAATTTGCTTTTGAGGCAATGCACATTTGAAGAGTTGAATCATGGAGATCTCCCCCTATATCTTGTAATTCATACACGCATTTGATATATAATATGAAGAATTTGAAATGCATCATGAAATATGGTGCCTGGTGAGATTCAGCATGCGTGCAATGTCATTAACGAAGAATAAGCATGCAAAGCATAATGCAACAAAAGTATCAGCGCACCATCGGGTTTAAGATTACAACTCGATCCAAATAAAAGTTTCAGAAGAACGAGAGTTGTAACTTAAAAAATGCCCTTAATATAGACCCGCTTGAAGACTAACTCAGATTTCTCCCCCTTTGTCATCAAATGACCAAAAGGATTGAAACTGAGGACTAACACCCCTGAAGAATTTCAAGTCGATGGAGGAGCGCCAACGTTGTCGGGGTTGTTTGTTGTAGCAGGGCCTGCCACCGTGTCATCCAAATCTTCATACTCATCAGTGTCACGCAATGAAGAATAAGAGCTGGCCACCAGTGGAGGAATTTTGACCCTCTTGAATTTCTTTGGAGGAGGTGCAGACCAGTCAAATTCTTCCTTGAGACCCATAGTCTTCAGTTCTTCAGCGCTATAGACATGAGTGAGGACAGCCCAGGTGCGGTTGAATGTTTCATGAAGGTAGTATTGGTTCTTCTTCACTGCATTGTGTGTTGAGGTCATATTGTGAAGAAGTGCACCAAACTGGCGCTTTACCCATTTGTGATTGCGATCAACCTTCTGATGAAGACTGAGGAGTAACTCACGGTCAGTCATCACCCTGGGTGTTGTGGCTTGAGGATTTTGCTTGGCTGAGGTATTTGCGGCAGAGTCATGTGGGGCAGAATCGTCATTGGTAGAGTAAGATGCAGCCTTGCGAAATTGACCATCCAATGGACGAATGCCTTCATCGATCACAGCAGCGGCCTTGCCTTTATCATCAGCTGATGAAACTGTCCGTTTGAGGACTTCAATGGGAGGCAAGTAGCTACCATGGTTCAGAGTGTCAGCTTTGTAATTCAGTGAAGATCTTGCCCTGATGAATCTCATAATCCAAGGAGCATAGGGCTTTAGCTCGAATGGTGACATAGCAATATTGGCCAGAGTCCTCATGAAGAAATCATGGAAGTTGACGGGAACGCCATGAATGACGTTGAAAAGCATATTCTTCATGATGCCAACGACTTCTTCATCATTTGAGTCGTGGCCTTTGATGGGACTCATTGTCTTCGTCAGAATTCGATAGACAGTCCGAGGCACATAGAGTAATTCCTTGATGAGGAATTTGGTTCGTGGGACCTGCCTTGGCTTCAAAGGCTTCATCAGCACTTGCATATAGTGATTTGAAAGTTCTAGTTCGTTGTAGATACAACAAGCACCATCAAGTGGAGGACTGAGTGGTAGAGCACGAAGCAATTCAGTTGCTGGTGCCTTGTAGTGAGTATTTTCAGACATCCAGTCTAATACCCATGAGTTCACGTCTTCAGTGACTCCGGTGATGTGCAGAGTTGCATAGAATTGAAGAATGAGTTCTTCATTCTAGTCACAGATATCAGTGCAGAAATTCAGAAGTCCTGCGTCGTGAAGAACACTGAGGACTGTCTCAAAGCCGGGCAGAGACTCCATGTCCACATGAGGAATATGTGCATGATCGAAGACTTTGTCTTTGTTGAAGAGCACTGAGGAATAGAAATTGGCTTGGTTGGCAGTCCAGAAACGCCTCTTCCTTATGCGAGCAGAATCATATGGATTATAATCAGTGAAGAATACGTGCTCGGCAAAGAAATCTTCAGCCTTGAACTTCTGTGTGCTTGAGAACGGATTCTTTGGATTTGGCAAAGGGGTGTCAGTGAGTTGCATCACCACCTCAGGAATCGCGAGCTCAGGTTCTTCAGGCTGAGGAATTTCTTGTTCCTCAACAAGTGCAGTTGGAGGATCAGCAGCAGCAGGTTCATCAGCACTAGTGGCTGGAATTTCTTCATGGACAGATGAAGTGGGATGAGTTTTTTTAGAGCCCATTTGAACAGTTGGAGCAGGGGACTGAGGTATCGTTGGATTGGGGTGAAGAGTGGAGAATTTGGATGCTGACTTTCCCAAAAGTCATCGTTCATCACTAGCGTTGTGCTTCCAATATCCACATCTTCTTCAAGTTCCTCAACACCGGCCTCTTCAGCTATGAACTGAGGCATAGGCGAGGAAATGATTGGGGTTGAAGGGATTGCTTCCACTTCAATTTCTTCATCAATCTGCTCTGACGAAGGAGCAGAATGATTTTCTTCATCAGATCCGCTTGGGATCTCATAGTCTTCTCCAAAAGGAACAAGGTCCTTTGATGGCATGGAGGAAATCGGAACAGCATCAATTGGATTTCCGAGTGAGCTGGTCATTGGCTTCATTTTCTTCACAGCCGAAGAGTTTGACGCAGCTGATGCCTTCCTTTTCTTCACTGCAGCTCGCTCTGCAGCCTTGGTCCTCTTCACATCAGAAGCAGATGGAAGAATTGGAGTTGGTGTGGGCGCGGGAGGAGCTGAGGAATCTGGTTCATTTTCTTCAGGCGTAACTAATGCAGTTGCTCCGATCTCTTCAGTTTCTTCAGGCGCACCACTAGTGGATGCCCTGGCAATTTCTTCAGTGGCTGGAATTTCTTCACCAGCCCTGGAACGAGCATGTTCTTCAGCAGGCTGAAAGTCATCAGTGGTGCTGGCATGTTCTTCGGCGGGCTGAGCAGACTCTGCAGCCTGAAGATTTTCTTGTTGCGATGGGGCTGCAACATTTGTGAATTTCTTCGTCAGATTGACGAATCTTACTTTAGCTCCTTGCGAATCAGCATAGTAGGCATCAAAGTCTTTGCTGAGGGCTTGAATTTCAGACTGAGCCTGGAGAAGTTCCTCAGGTGTCATTCTGACAACGTTTTTCTTCAGGAGCTTCTCCTTTCTGTATTGAGCTTTCCTGATCTCTCTTGCCTTTTCAAACTTCCATTTCTCTTCAGTGATGAAATGGGTCAGCATGTGACTTTGACCAGAGGTCAGATGAAAATCAGGCATAGGGGTGTTAGGATCCTTGTGCCAGAGATCAATGTAATCGAGGATTTTTCTCGGATCCAAAAGCAGTGGCACAGATGTGCCTTTGGCTCTAGCGGCCTTCACCTGTCTATCTCTGATGATTTCTGCAAGTTCATCATCAGAAGCTTCATCATCAGAAGGCACATGGAATGCGACCTGTTTCTTCTTTGGACTTGGCCGAGGACCTCGTCCAGCTGTTGCTTTGGTCTTCAACAGTGTGGGGCCTGATGAGGAAATTTGTGCAGCTGAGGAACTTGCTGAAACACCAGAGGCAATCGAGAAACCAGCAGTCCTTTGACATGTAGCTAGATGCACAGGAGCTGAGGACTTTGAAGGAGCTGTTGAGGACTTTGGTGGAGCTGTAGCAGTGTGAGGAATTTGCCGTGAGGGCACTGTTGGTGAAGCACTTGGCTTACGAGCAGGCTTCTTTGGCATGGATTTCCTCGGTTTGACCGAGGCCTCAGTAGCAGTAGCAGTGGCAGAATCCTCATTGAATTTCTTCACTGCCTCCTTGGCTTGTCTTGCCAATTTAGCTTGGCGCTTAGCCCATTCTTCAGGAAAGTCCTCACGACGTTTGATGCTTGTGGGGTCAGCTACTTGGCCAGGTGCCAATGGAGCTCTTGGGCATGGAGGATTGAGGGCGAATTTCCTCATGTACTTTGGAGTCACATATCTGTATTCCCTCCATTCCCTTGCCCATCTCCGTTCAATCCTCTGAATGTGCACCTTGCGCTGATTTTTGTTTTCTTTGCCAAATTTTGCTTCATCAGGTGTGCAATAGTCAGCATAAATTTCCTCAGGGATTTCAAACGCAGTCATAACCTCAGGTTTCTTTCCTCCTTTCTGCAGCTTCTTACCGTCTGCCATATTCTTCAGTTGAGGAATTTGAACAATCGAGCTCTCTGAAGAAGTATGCAGTTTTTCTTTGAGGAACGCTGCAAATGAGTTAAGTTGATGAGAACCTAGTGATTCAGCAGCAGACATGAGTACCTATGAACAGAGTACAGGTGCGAGGAATTCGGAGAGGTCATATGCGTTCTGAGGAGGTTTTTCGAAAAGAACAAGTTTTGAGGAATTTGACCAGATGAACCTTGAGGAATTTCACTACGCGTTCTTGTCTTAGGTTCCAGAGTTGTACAGATCGAAGATCCACACAATTAGGGAATCTTGAAGAAAATGATTGCTTAGAGAAACAGTTCAAGATCATATGATGTGTGGTGTTCATATGTGTGAAGATTTGAAGAATAAACACCTTTGAAGATTTTCAGGAAAGTTTGAGAATCAAAGTGAGTAATAAAAGTAACTTTTAATTACCCGAAGTGAAGAACACGACGAACTGAGAAGAACAGATGTGAAGTTTGTCAGGTTAGATCTCCCACGCCCTAACTTGGCAGAGGAAGACAGCTACGGCGGCGGCGGAGTGAAGATTTCCGCGGTCGGCGTGAGTACGACGGCGACGAGGTCGAGGCAGCGAAGCTCTTCCTCACCGGCGACGATGGAGTAGCGGCGGCGCTAGGGTTTGAGGAGCTCGAGTGAGAGAGTAGCGATTGAGCGGAGTAAATGAAGTGAGGAAGGGGAGAGGGGTATTTATAGACACGGTGAAAAATAGTTCGCCCGAAGATTTGGGATGAACGTGCCCCTACCCTTTCTCCTTCTTGCGACATGTGTCACCCACGTACTGTGTAGTTGAGATCGTGTACGATCGTGGGTGAATAGAATAATGCATTGTGGGATGCGGAACGGTTTGAGCGGCAAAATCGAAAATTTGGATAAGATTTGTTTTAAAGTTCCGTTTGCAATTTCTTCAGCTGACAAGGACACAGTGAAGATTTTGAACGAGTTTCAAATAGAACACATATGAAGAATTTGTGAATAGATTGGGTTGAGTATAGCATAGAGGGGGAAGGGTCCGATCACATTCACTTAGCAGAAAAAGCAACTTGAAGAAATAGCTAGAAGTGAATGCTGTAGAGGACATAAACTCATATATATATATATATATATATATATATATATATATAGCCAATGAAGAAAAACGAAGGAAACAGTGAAG